>NW_015165278.1:215569-268261 GCF_001447785.1 Gekko japonicus
TGACTTCAGCATGGCGGGAACAACCTCATCTGCAGCAGTCAAGCAGCGTGGGAGCATCTGCTCAGTGCTGCACTGCTGGCTCTCCACCCATATGGCTTTTCCTCTGCACCCCCCTCCCAGCCCATGGGGCCTTGCAGTGGGGATACAACAACTTGGAGCTTACCAGCTGCTGTCCTTCGTGCAGTTTCTATCTCCGGTACCTGGCATTACGTTTTATGGCACACATGTCTGTCGTCCTCTGGGGTGCCCCCAGGCCTTGTAAACCCACTTGCCGTGTTGGCGGAGGATGTAGGAGGGAAGCAAGTGCCTCAGACGTTTCGTCACTCCCCGAGTCTCCTTCCTCGGGGTCACCAGCCACGTTCTCGACTCTCTCGCTTGTCTAGCCAGGCGCCTCCGATATCCTCCCCGGCACTCTCCAGCTTCCCTCCTTTTATCCCTCCTCTGCCCCGCAGTGACACCCCCCTGTCCTTCACCAGCACTCCTACTGCTTCCTTAACCTGCCCATCACCCTTTCCCTCATCCCTATGGTGCGTTCCTCCCCTAGTCCCGCCCTCCTGCAACTCCCCGTGTCTCTCATGCTGAGCCTGGGCGTGCAGGGGAGTGCCCACTTCCGGCGAGGATGAGGGAACAGACGCCAGCTGCTGCGGCGTCTCCAAACTCTCTCTCTCGGGTAAGGTCGGGCTTCTCAAGCTGTCTCGCCCTTGATATCACGCACGTCCCCCTTGTGTTGGTGGCCGAGGAAAGGCGTCCATCTCGGACCATTTCTCCGGCCCCATCTCCTCCTTTATCCTCCGTCCCTGGGGTCTCCATTGCCGCGGCGGGAGTGGGGTGGGGTCTCCCGGGTCCTCTAGTCGCTCACCTGCACTTCCTCCTCGATCCTGGTGTCTGCAACCTTCGTCGCCCCCCGAACCCTCTACACATGAAGGGTTCACCGAAGGTCCGGCGCAGGTTGCGCCAGTCCCGCGGCGGGACAATGGCCTGGTCTGACAAAGTGACATGTATGGCAGATCTGGCCCTCGTAACAAATGAGTTCAACACCCGTGGTGTAAGGTCCCAGAAGCTAAGCAGGGTCAGTACTGGGAGGGGAAGGCTCTGCAGAGGAAGGCCATGGTAAACCACCTCTGCTTCAGACTTGCTCTGAAAGCCCCTGGCTACAATCGCCGTAAGTCAGTTGTGACTAGAGAGCACACACGTACACACTTATAGCTCTTGATGCCTCTTCCCTCAAGGCTTTCTTGTGGCACACATAATCTTATCGAAGCTGCTTTTCAAACAACTTATTTCACTTGATTCTCAGAAGTGGCATGCTTATTGCCTGCGTGTGCAGCCATCTCAGAATCAGGACTATGGAGAAAGGGGGCTCTCTGGAATCTCAAAGCAAGCCCACGAATCAAACCGTTGGTACCTTTCCTCTTTGCTCGTGGGATTCGCCTTCTTCTCCGCCCAGGACTTGTCAGGAGCATAATCCCATTCCACTTCTTCTGCAGCGATGTAATGGGTTCTGATGGTTCCGTACTGTTTCCTGTCTTCAGACCCCTTGTGGCAGGCTTCAATCTTATACCGATGCTTCATCCCACCGGTAAAGTGGTCAAATGTTCCGCAAGCCACCATGAAAGTCCCTGAAAGGAAATGGCGACTTTTATCAAGAACGTGAGAGAGAGAGATAGATTGTTTGGGTCCATTTAACTTTGGCAGCAGCACTAGCATGTTTTGAAATAAGTGAGGAGACCTTGCGCCCGAGTAGATTAACAGAAAAGTAAATTAATGAAAGTGTCAACTTGAAAGTCACACTGAATGTAAGATTCCTATATAGGGTTTGTTCCTGAGGAAAGACCAGAGGTCTGAAACACTTAATACCCGGAATAAGTGTTGATTGATTGAATTTGGAGCAGACTACCTTTGAAACTACAAGACTGTTAGAGGGATACAGACTTTGAGAGTCTGGAGCAGACCGCTATATGAAATGTTATTGGCCTTTGTATTTTTTCTGTGAAGGAAAAAGTGGTCGTTCTTTATATTACCTGACACTAAATGATATTATGGCTTTAAGCTAGTCTCTTCAATTATTGTATTGGTCTATGGGCATTTAGCATACATCTGTATATATATATTTTCATATCAGACTGTTCTGGGATTGCGTGTTATTTTTGTGGATTGTTTATATCATGGCCTGTTATGCCATTAGTGTGAACTGGGCAAAAACATTTCGTCTACTGGCCTCCCCTAAAGGGCTACTGTAAGAATGACTGAAATAACGTCTGTGAAGCCTTCAGACATTTGAAACACACTATCTAAATGGTAAGTATTATTAAAAGTTCAGATACAGAAGAGAAGAAGAAAAGATCTGATTTATACCCTGCCCTTCACTACCCGAAGGATCCTCAGAGCAGCTTACAACCTCCTTTCCCTTCCTCTCCCCACAAGAGACACCCAGTGAGGTAGGTGAGGCTCAGAGAACTCTTTTGAGGCCTGCTCTTGAGAGAACAGCTCTGAGAGAACTTGTGACTGACCCAAGGTCACACCAGCAGCTGCACATGGAGGAGTGGGGAATCAAACCCGGTTCTCCCAGATTAGTGTCCGCACTCTTAACCACTACACCAAACTGGGTCTTGAGATGTTAGAAGCACCGTAGAATGTACTTTGCCAGATGGCTTCTGTGTAGAGATTCTTTTGATGAATGGATGTTCTGAAGGCATACACAAAAACGATGAGGATAATTGCAAAGTGTAGGGGTGTGCATTCGGTTTATGCGAGCAGGGGGAAAAAACCCTCAAATTACTTTACTGGAACAATATTTTAATAAGCTATTGGTTTCTTGTGCCTTGTGATTTGTGGTGTGTTTTACTTGGCTATTTTATTGCAAGCACCTTTGGGAAGGATGGGAGGTCCTGAGGCCAAAGAGCAGCATACAGATAAAAATACGGAAATTTAGCTTCTCAAACCTACCTACTTGGTCTGGCTGCATCAGCGCTGTCATCGATGTATGTGGGAACAAGGCAAGGGTATCTCTGTTTCTTCCACCCAAGTGAATGGTGCTCCCTTGGAAATAAATACCGTGCATGTTTGCCACGGTACCCAGTCCAATCACATGCCAAGAGACACTGTCATTCTTGCACATAGTGAGGCCGGGCAAGTTACCAAAGAGGTACCCGTTGACAGCTGAAAGGGAAAAAGGAATTTGGATGTGAAGGGTCCTGCACCTCTTCTGCATTTGCGAATGTGAACGGCCCTTGAACTTCTCTTTCCCACTGTACTACTTTCTCCCCTGGTCAGTTTCATCCTGCCTCAACTCCTTACTCCACATGATTCCATGTCAGAAAACCCTGACACAATACATTTGCTTCAAAGAGCTGTTGGGAGGGGCCAATTTGGAAAAGTTAAGCAGCAAAGGAAGTGAGTGCTTATCTCTTCTGCTGCCCAGCCCTTTCCCCCCTTAAACTCCACCAGAGGTTCCAGATAACACAGTTGCATGGTGGGCTCCTTTCGTAGCAGGAACTCCTTTGCATATTAGGCGACACACCCCTAATGTAGCCAATCCTCCAAGAATTTACAGAGCTCTTCTTACAGCCTAATATGCAAAGGAGTTCCTGCTACAAAAAGAGCCCTATTTGTGGAACCTCTTGTCGGGCAATCAGTGTAGGGGTGGATGGCGTGGGAAAAAGCAGCAGGGGAGAATGGGCAGAGTGCATACACAGACAACCTGCTTCCCTGCTCCAAAGTTCCCCTTCCTGATATTCCTTTGCAGAGAATAAGCAGGCTGTCAGAGTTCTCTTACATATGTAACTTGTAAAGAAGGTTGTAGGTTCCTTGTAGGTTCCTCCTTCCCCCCTCCATCTCCCCCACCCCAGTTCTGTAAAGTATCTTCCTTTCTCTGTAATCCTGGATGGCTCTCTTACAACTTGGTTTAACATAATGACGAGAATAATGGGTTGGATCCAGGACTTCTCTACTGTCACATTTTCCTTGCTTGTTTGTTCTTGTTGCGTCGGTGGTTTTTCCTGTTCTGCACATGTTTTGCTCCCTCTAGTGGTCAATTTGATATTAGGAGCAAAACACATGGGCTCCAAATACTGCAGTTTAAAACCGCAGGGAGATAGGCTGGACTTAAAGTTGATATAATATCAAATTGACCACTAGAAGGAGCAAAACACATGAAGAACAGGACCCCCCTCCCCCCAAAGCAAGTGCCACACACAAACAAGGAAAATGAGAAAGCGGAAAAGCCCCCCAGTATAAAATGCTGCTTGTGCTAGAGTGAAAGCAGGCACACAAGAAAAAGGCCACTTGAATCACCTTATTGTATCCCCAGTTACTTGCATAAGATGATGTATAATTGATTTCCAGGGCACTAGAATATATAGGGAGATAAGCGCTCGGTGTTGCACAAGAGCTTGTGCAAGCAGCACTGTGCTAAGCGCATTTATGTTTTCTCTTCTGCATCACTGGATCCAAGTAAGTCTTTCAGGTTTTTTCCAAATACTCCCCCAAATTTCCCAATTGTTCCGTTGGAAAAAATGGAAAATGTCCTTAGACTTTGTCATGCTGTACATTCTGCATGAAAAAACCCTTGCCTTAAGAAGCATTTTATTCATTCTAAAAGAGAAAATATTTCAAATGTTGGGTTTTTTTAGTGCTACCACAGATTTCCCAATTTTTCCATTAGAAAACCGGGGGGGGGCGGGGCGCTGCGAGGGGGGGTGGTGTCCAGAAAAAAAACCAGAATTTTTTTTTTTTAATTCTTCCATTCCCTCCCCCTCCCAGGCTTCCATGTGTCTAGTCCTACCTATTGTGACTGTGTGAGAGTGCCCCCTTCCCTCGCATATAAGGGGAAAGGCATATATCTCTGCTGGGAAGAGGCTAGAGACTTACTTTTTAAAAATGAAAGCTGGGAGTTCAGAGAAACTGCTTAAACTATCATTACTACACTACAGTGTTATATCTATATTGTAGGGCCTTTTAAAAAAATGGAAATCATTGTCTTGGGGAGGGGGAGGGAGTGGTTTAACAATGGCAACTGTCCAGTAATTAAAATGTGGGGTTGGAGGTGGGTGGAAGTAGGTGGGACAAAGAAAACTGATAAAAACCAATAGGAAAAAACCAACTCAAAGTTGGCTTCCAGAAAAGCATCAGGGTAAAAGTGCTCTCCAAAGAGCCAGGAGAAAAAAATGGGGAAGGGGGGGTGTGTGTAGTGAAAGCTAAAGACACAAAAATGAGTGCAGGAATCAGGGGATAAACCGAAGCAGGATAGGGCCAGAACCGATTTTTAAAAATGCAGAAAAGCCCACGGTGTGGTGGGTGCAACCACAAAATGACTGCTGCTGCAGCTGACTTTCAATTACACAGTGAAAACCCTTGTGCAGGGGTGGTGGCGGCTGCTGGAGCAACATTTAAAAAAAAAAAATCTGCACAGCCAATCAAATCTCCAATGGCCATTAAGAAGCCTTGCTCAGCAGATGCCCCACCTCATCCTGCCCACTTTCTAAAAACCCTTCGCAGGCGCCAGGAAAGGTACCGGCGGGCACCACGGTACTCACAGGCCCCATCGTGGGGCTCCTCTTTTAAATTCTATCAATATGACAAATAGTAAGGTTTTATAGATTCACTACACATTACACATTTTATGTTGCTAAATCAGCAAAAAGCATTTAGGTTTGATGGGAAAGTAAGTATCAGGTGTATTCCAATTCCCCCTCCCCAAAATTTCCCCTAGGCTTGCCAAGTCCCCCCAGGGGGCAGGGAAACCCCCGCCCCAGAGGCCCGTTCCCCGCTGGTGGCAGATTGGGCCCTGGGGGGAGCCCCACCCCAACGTGCATGTCACCCGGAAGTGACGTGACCACGCCGGGCACGCTGGTTTTCCCTCGGATGGTTGTGGCCCCACCCCCAGCGTGCCCAGCGTCGTCACGTCACTTCCAGGTGACGTGCGTGCCCAAATGGCATTCCCAGGGCAGTTTCTTCCTAGCTAGAATCATTTCTGGTTTTATAGCCCAGATGGGGGAAATTTTTTTAAAAACTTTTCATGTTTGGGGGGCATTTGCAGGTCAGGAAAAAGGATTAAGTACCTTCTTCTAACCTGCTGATTCTCCCTGCAAAAGCCTGGCCTCTGTATTACCACTACAATAGAAACCCCAGGTTGGAAACATTTGACTCTGCTCTAACTCCTCTTCCAGGATGAAAACCTGTTCTGTCAATGCCCTCCGGATCTCCCCCCCCCCACATACAGTGCATTTTGTTGGATTCCTGGAAATCCTCGTCTTCCTTATCAACCTTAGATGGATCGCCAGTAAATGCACCAATGTTTGTGTCAATATAGTGGCTCATATTCTCATCGAAGATCATAAACAGCAGATAGAATTCTTTGTCCACTCCTTTCTGTAGACAAGAAAATAAATATGCTCTTCAGTTCCGGTCTAGATTTGCACAGTAAAAAGGGGGACAAGAAAGGGGGAGAGAAAACTTTACCCAAAAGAATGAATTAAGAACCTAGAAGGTTAAACGAATCTAAATTAGAGGGCCCAGTATTAAAATACATGTATTTATTACAAAGTAGTTTAAAAACAAAAAATATAGGCCTCAATACAGCCTCAATTCAAATTAAAATTACACAGTAATCTCAAATATAGGGCTCAGAGGTTAAGATGCTGAGCTGCAGTCAGACCGAAAGGTCTGTAGCTTGGCAATTCGAGACCCTAGAGCTGCGTGACGGAGTGAGCTCCTGTCTCTGGCCCCAACTCCTGCCAACCTAGCAGTTAGAAAGCAAGAAATTGCAAGTAGATAAATAGATACCGCTTTGGTGGGAAGGTAACAGCATTCTGTGCGCCTCTGTGTTTAGTTATGCCTGCCACATGACCACAGAGAAGTCTTTGGACAGCACTGGCTCTTCGGCTTGGAAACGGAGATGAACACCGCCCCCTAGAGTCGGATTCCACTGGCTTTCAAGCAAGGGAAACCTTTATTTAATCTCAAATATAGACCTTATGTGACTCTGCGTTAAGGTCACATAAGGTCTGTGTTTGAGATTACTGAATGTAGTTTTTAAACTATTCTGTAATAAATACATGAATTTTTGTATAATTGATATATTTATGTCCTACGTTCAGCTATTTTAATACTGGGCCCTCTAATGAGTATTCATTTAACCTTCTAGGTTCTGAATTCTAGGTTTGCATCACACACAGCTTCATTATATGTTCTCAATCACAATGCATAGACCAATCAGTGTTTTTGATATGCGTATGACATCTTGAATACATGGACCTATCACTACCTGTTTTCCATCAGGTTCCAGATTACCCTTCTTACAGATGAGTAGAGGCCCCACAAGACCAGACTGGGTGTCCATCACCGGATCAGTTGCGGAATAATATAGGTAAGTGAGACATGGTGGATCGCTGTCCGTTGGGCCAACGCTTTCGGGAACGCTCCACTTGTACTCAAAGGTCTCACCGACTTCAACATGGGATCCTGGTTTCTGATGCCCTTAAAGCAAATGAAAGATGAAAAAGTACTTTCTAAAGCTGTTATTACTAACTAGGAAAAAGGCCCACTGTGGAAATAAATACAATGGTCTCTAGAAAGAGGCTCTGGGCGGGTTCCCCAGCCTTGGACACTCAGTGTCAATTTGCTGTGGCGACCTCAGCAGGGTATAATGACACTGAGTCCACCATTTTCTCCAGAGGAACTGATCTCTGCTACCTAAAGGACAGTTGTAATTTTGGGTGATCTCCAGCCCTCACCTGGAGATTGGCAATGATGGTTCCCCAGAAGGGAATGGTTGGTTTGGAGGGTGGAGTTTATGGCTTTGTACCTGTCTGAGGTCTCACGCCTCATGAAATCTCACCCTCTCCATGCTCCATCCCTCACATCTCCAGGAATTTCCCACCCGGAGTTGGCAACCCTATCTCCTTCCCAGCCAATCATCAACCTACCTTTATTTCCCCTCACTCTTCAGCTTTCCACCCCCCACACACCTGCAGCCTCTCCCATGCTCTGAAGCCCTGACTGCTACGTCACATTGGCTGTCATACGGGGGGCCCACCTCAGCAGCATATAAGGATACAGAGTCCACCATATTCTCCAGGGGAACTGATCTCTGCCATCTGGAAAGCAGCTGTAATTTTGAGTGATCTCCAGTCCTCACCTGGAGACTGGACACATTTTACCTCAGAACAGCAAACTGTTTAGAATGTTAGAGGCAAAAGCCAATCAAGTCGCATATGCAAATGACCTCTGTGTTCCGAGGCAAAGGCCAATGAGGCTGCATATGCAAATAACCTCTGTGTTCTGACTGGCTATGGGGGGGAGAGGAACAGCAAACTGTTTAGAATGTTGGAGGCGAGACTCAAGCAATGTAGCCAGTGGATAGGGACAGATTCTGAGTGACACACCAGGGCACCAACCAATTCCGGAGCGTGTGGAATGTTCTAGAGAAGTGCCACCACCATTCGGCTTTTATATATATAAGGGAGATGCTCTGACAAATTCAGGACAACTATTAGGAAATGTATGCCACCATTACATTCAATCAGAAAAAAAAAGTGTGAATTTTAGCTTTGTTATTTGTATTAAGTGATGTTTGATAATTTTATATTACATTGGAAATTTTATTCTGCTCTTGTGTAAATCGCCCTGAGCTGGCTTCGGCCAGGACAGTGGGATAAAAAATCTAATAAATCAAATCAATTCTGGCTGAATCAGGTTGATTTTTTTCCACTTGATGGTTACCTGGTCTTGTGAAAGCTATTTTTAGCATGTTGTTTTAGTCTGTTTTTCAAGATTCTTTTTTAAAAACCTGGATTATAAACTGCTGTAGGCATGACTGAAGGAACTGCGGTGGCTCAAGTGGTTAAGATGCTGAACTGCAGGCTGTGGAAGGTCGGTAGTCAAGCAGTTCGAGCCCCAAGTGTGCCGCATGACGGAGTGAGCTCCCGTCTCTAGTTCCAGCTCCTGCCAACCTACCAGTTCGAAAGCAAGAAATTGCAAGTAGATAAATAGGTACCACTTCAGTGGGAAGGTAACAGCATTCCGTGCGCCTTGGTGTTTAGTCATAGCCGGCCACATGACCACGGAAACATCTTCGGACAGCGCTGGCTCTTCGGCTTTGAAACGGAGATGAGCACCGCAACCCTAGAGTAGGACTCGACTGGCTTTCGAGCAAGGGAACCTTTACCTTTACTTTAGGCATGACTGACTGAGCTCGAAGTCAGTGGTGGCAGGAGTGGGGAACTTCACCATGCAACTATATATAACGAACCCTCCTTGACCCTACAATGTGGGCAGGGCGGGATAGAAATCTAATAAAATAAATACAATAAAACTGTAGACTCGTCCTCTGATGGTGGAAAGCGTCGTCAAGTTGTAGCTGATTTAATGTGACCCCGTGGAGTTTTCAAGGCAAGAGACGAACAGAGGTGGTTTGCCATTGCCCGGCTCTGCATAGCGACCCTGGTATTCCTTGGTGGTCTCCCATCCAAGCCCTAACCGGGGCCGACACTGTTTAGCTGGCCAAGATATGACAAGATCAAGCTATCCTGGCCTGGGCTACCCAAGTCAGGGCTCAAGCCCCACACTTCCTCTTAAATGTTTAAAACTAGCTAGGAACTGAGGCAGGGCACTGAGAATGTGTTTTCAAGGCAAGAGACTTTCCAGAGGTGGTTGGCCATCACTTGCCTCTGCGTAGTGACCCTGGACTTCCTTGTTGGTCTCCCATCCAAATACTAACCAGGGCCGACCTTGCTTAGCTTCCAGGATTTGACCAGCTCAGCCTAGCCAGCGTCATCCAGGTCAGGGTGACGGGTCCTCTACAGGACCAAAACAGGAATGTTCCAAAATGAAATTAATAACCAATTAGTAAGAGCCAAAATGTCCCCAGTAGTTTTGGAAACCTGACGATGGCTTCATCATCAAATACTGTCGCAACTTACCATCCAAATAAGGGGCTCCTTCTGATGACTTGTCGAAGGCCACACCGTGCGGCATGAGGCTGAAGTTGCGGTCTGCCTTGTTGGCAAAAGTAACCAAAATTGTGTCTCCAACTTCAGCTTTGATAACTGGGCCTGGAAAACAGGAGACAGGACATGCCAAATTAAAACAACAAAGTTTCCTACTGCTCCAGTGGAGAATTATTACTTATCGTGTACAAGCCGTTTACAACATGCAAAAGAATCAGCTGAATCCAATAGAATGCCTTTAAATCCAGCGACAAGCTGTTGAAACCGAAGAGAGTAATAAAACTCTAGACATACAGGGTTGCCATCTCCAGATTAGGAAATGCTTGGAGATTTGGGGTTAGAGCTTGGGGAGGACAGGATTTGGGGAGGGAAAGGGAGGGACCTCAACCAAGTATAATGCCACAGAGTCCACCCTCCAAAGCAGCCATTTTCTCCAGGAGAAGAAGAAGAAGAAGAAGAAGAAGAGATTGGATTTATATCCCGCCCTTCACTACCCAAAGGTGTCTCAGAGCGGCTTACAAACTCCTTTCCCTTCCCCTCCCAAGGTCGGCAATCTTAGAGAGGAACAACCTCTAAAACTGGTCTTCAGTCGCAGCAACATATACACTGAAAGCCTGGCAGAAGAAAAAAGATACCTGGAAGCTCCAGCTGCACATATCTGCTGGAATCTCCCAGGAGAAAGTGCCATAAAAGTGAAGCTGCTTGTCACAGATGCTGATTTATTTATTTATTTAGAAATTTTACTTCTAATGACAGATAAGGCATTATATCTATTACTTCTAAGGGCACTCTGACCTGGATAGCCCAGGCTATCCCAATCTCATCAGATCTCAGGTATACACTGAAAACCTGGCAGAAGAAAAAAGATATCTGAAAGCTCCAGCAGCACATATCTGCTGGAGTATCTCCCAGGAGAGAGTGCCATAAAAGTGAAGCTGCTTGTCACAGATGCTGATTTATTTATTTATTTAGAAATTTTACTTCTTATGACAGATAAGGCATTATCTCTATTACTTCTAAGGGCACTCTGACCTGGAGAGCCCAGGCTATCCCAATCCCATCAGATCTCAGAAGCTAAGCAGGGTCGGCCCTGGCTAGTATTTGGAAGCACAACCTTCAAGGAATACCAGGGGCGTGACGCAGAGGCAGGCAATGGCAAACCACCTCCGAAATGTCTCTTGCCTTAAAAACAAGTCTAGCTCACCACTTAGTGGTGCATAACAATAAAAGAGCTAGAATTTCGGGCTGCCAGACAATCTTAGGATCTCCTGGTTATAGTTGGGCCCTGGTTATAGTACAGACTGCCATATAATAATTAATTATCCCATTCTAATGGCAACAAAGCCACAGTCTGCATCATGACTACATCAATTTTCCCTTGCTTCCCCCCTATGCCTGGAACCCCCTTCCAGAATACCTACATGGAGTCATAGCTAGCTCTCTTTCATCAAAATCCATCTCTTCCACAAAGCCATATCTAGGCCCCGGTCACACGGCAAAGTTGCCGCGGGAGAGGCACGGAAGGTGGGCGGATTATCCGGGTGCCCCAACATCACACCCCAACATCTGGGAAGTGGAGCGCTCCCGTGGCTTACCGCCGACAATGCGCATTTAAAAACTGGTACCTCCAAGGTACTAGTAAACGTTTGCCACGGGCTACCTCCAGACACCCGTTGTGTGATCGCGCCGGTACGCGGCATTCCCCTCAGGTCCCTCGTTTACCCGCTGGCACCGAGGGAAGGACCAGTACTGTGCCGCCGGCGCGTCTGATCGCGTAATCGCGGATCAAACTGCACTGGGGCAATTAGCCACACCTCCCCCCTGCGATATCCGGCCCGTGTGCTCAGGGCCCTATATGGTTTTTTGCTTCTCACCTCAACCTTAAAAGCAGAAGAGAATGGGAGTCACTAGGCAACAGTGAAGTGCTTTCTTTTGTCTCCTTCTTTCCCAGAATGCAGCCCAGCTAGTTGCTGATGGGAAACTTGGAGAGTCAGTCTCAAACAATAAATATATTTGAAGGGGCTGTTTGTCTCAGGGGTTAGATGAGCTGGAGTTATTTCACCTAGCCCTCCCCCTCCCCTCCCACAGAGCTACTGCTATGAAAGGAATTCATTATTTCCCTTAAAACTACAGAAATGACCTATACCACAGTCTCGAACTAGTTCTCACTGAGACAGCCAGCCTGTGATAACAGTGGAGATGCATGATCTCTGTCAGTCTGTAAATGGTAAATTGCCTGTGAGCACAGCAGAAATGCAGGTTGGGCCCTGAGGGAAAAGGAGATTTAACCCTTCTTTACCTGTTGAGTTTTGCTAATTGAAGCTGAACTTCAGGCACTATTATTAAAACTTTAAAGGAAAGAGGTTTTAAAAGGACACCTCCCCCCCCCTTTAAAAATGCTAATGGCACAGGGACCTCAATTTTGAGGATGAGTAGGAATAAACTCCCTCTTCCATTCCAAGTGGTGGCTTTGCGCATGCCCAATTTACTGTTTATGGGTTGATGGAGATCTGAGATCTCTATTTTGTCTCTTTGTACCCTCGAATTGCAGGTTAATACACAAATGACTGAATGTTCTTCCATAAAATAACAATGCCCTTCATATAAGAAAACCAGGAAAAGGTTCAATCAGTCCCCAAATTGGTACAATTCCAGCCACAAGTTTATAGCCCTTTTGAGAACCAACTCAGAGTCTTACCATACCTGGGTATTACTTTGGTGGGGAAATATTCTCAGAAAAATGCATGTCTCTGTGGGAACGGTGTGTTTGAAACCTTTAGAATAGGAAAACTCAAAACTTGAAATTATAAACCATACCAAGTATGCCAAGATGGGTGGCCGATTCAGGTTGCTCCTTTCTTCTGGCAAACTTTCTATCTGTGTACAGGACATAGTGAACTTTCCAATAGCGACCTCCTATCCGATCAATTCCTTGTCTAAAGAAAGGTGCTGAATCACTGTGAAAGCACAAAGAAGAAGAAGAGATTGGATTTATACCCCGCCCTTCACTACCCAAAGGAGTCTCAGAGGGGCTTACAATCTCCTTTCCCTTCCTGTCCCCACAACAGACACCCTGTGAGGCAGGTGGGGCTGAGAGAACTCTTTCGAGAACTGCTCTTGAGAGAACACCTCTGAGAGAACTTGTGACTCACCTAAGGTCACCCAGATGGCTGCATGTGGAGGAGTGAGGAATCAAAATCTGTTCACTCAGATTAGAGTCTGTGCTCCCCCAGGCTGCACCCCCAAACGCCAGATATTTCCCAAACTGGAGTTGGCAACCCTATGTATTGTCCTTACAGCATTGTTTTTAGTTGTAATCTGCCTTGAGTCTCTGAGGTAACAGAGGGCTACAAACAGAGGTCATTTCGGGGGGGAACGCGGGGGAACGCAGTTCCCCCGGGTGAGGTGTAGGGGGGCGGGGCACATGACGAAGCCCCGCCCCCTGCTTCCGGCCGCCCCGCTTCCGGCCCTCATTCAGCCAGGAGGAGGCAGGAGAAGAGGGAGGGTAAGTTGCTTCCTCCCCGCCTCTCCCCACCCCTGCCTGCCTGGGGCCAGGGAGGGCCTTGGCGGGGCTTCCTCGCACTCCCGCTGGCCTTGCAGGTCCACCGCCGGGCCCCTGATGTCAGGGGGTGTGGCATATGCTAATGAGTTATGCTAATGAGTTCCCCTAGCTCTTTTTCTGCGAAATGACCCCTGGCTACAAATGTAAGTATTTGTTTCCCTTTTATGTTACCTTTCCTCCGAAAAGCTCCGGACTAGCATGATTGCCACCTCTGGGTTGGGAAATACCTGGAAATCTGGTGTGTGTGTGTGTGGAGTTTTAGGAGGCCGGGATTTGGCAATGGGAGGGACTCAGTAGGGTACAATGCCACAGAGTCCTCTCTCACAGCTGCCATTTTCTCCAGGTGACCTAATCTATGTTGCCTGGAGATGAGTTGTATTCCCAGCGACCACCTGGAGGTTGGTGACCCTAACTAGAGATACGAAAGGCTGGGAGGGAATAGGAAAAACTGGGGGATTTTCTCTTAAAGGTCTTTAAAAAAAACTGTGATGGAAAAATTGGAAAATTGAGGGGAATACTGAAAAGAAACTCCAATGAGATATTTTCTCCTTGAGAATGAGTAAAATGCTCCCTAAAGGGAGGTTTTTCGCATTCAAAATGCATAACATGAAATAGTCTGAGGGCACCTTCAATTTTTCAACTGGGAAAACTGGGAATTTTTTTTTGAGGCACTCTGGGGAAAAAATTTCTACGAATTATTTTCCTCTTTTTGCGTGAGGAAAACCTCTTCTAACAAAGGATTTCACTCATTCCAAATGTAGGCTGTGGAAAAAGTCTGAGGACTTTCCTTAATTTTCACAATGGAAATACTGGGGGAGCGCAAAAAACAATTCTTTATACTGTAGACAAATCCAACATTTTCAAGATTTTTTGTTTACATGTAATAATTTTGGCAATAATTACTAAACTATAATATGTTCAATGATAATACATTATTAAAGAGTTCAGTGCTTTCATAAATTTAATATCCAACCATGCTGGCAGTACTACCTATTGTAAGTTTTATGAAAGTTTCTGTCCAAAACAATAAAACTTCTTTTGTTTCCTACAAAATCCATTTTGTACCTTCAACTTTTACTTTCTCTTACCTCTCAGATGGCAAAAACTAAAAATATGTGTGCCGTGTTAGCACATGGTGCAGCAGTTTATAAACCCTTCTCAAATATTAGATACAATTGCAGTTTTTCTTAAAGAAACTGAAGCTATTTATGCTTTTCAATTCCATAGATTTGCCAAGTAGTACAATTTTGATATACTCAATTATAAACGATGCATTTTATGTTGTTCAAAGTAAATGAAATTTAGGTTTGACAGGAAAGTAAGCATATAGTTCAATCCCCCCCCCAAAAAAAATTTCTATTCCACCTCTTCCCTTCTGGTCTTCAATTCTCAGCCCACTTTTGAGTTGCACCCCACAGTTTGAGAACCACTGGCTGAATTACGACAAGCCACATATTTTAGAGATGTTTGATATGATATCCTTCTCCGCTGTCCCAAATACTCCGTTATGCGCAATATCTTGATTCACCCTTTTCTCCCTTCGCAGAGAGATTTTCTGGAAAGGGGTTTAATTTTTTTTTTAGCAGACAAGAGCCCAGCAATAACACTATCTGTTGCTGAATGTTTGACCTACGTATGGAAGTCAAGAGTAATACTCTGTAACTCTTGTAAATCATGTTAGGATTGTCTTGTATTTTGGAATATCGGGAATATTGGTTGATGTTGTTCTTGTACTACCCCTTAAACTTTTCCTTGCCTGGTTTACTTATGTTATGCCAATAAAGGTTTCTGTTCTGTTCTGATACAGAACACCAAGAAGCTCAGCTTTTGCTTTAAAATACCTCTCAGAAATAAACCAGAAACGTACCTGTCTGTAGCGTTTAAAGGTTTTCCAGTGAATTGGTCAACCCCATCCGGTCCATAATCCCACAGAATCATTTCAGCCGCGATGAAGTATCTTCTCTCCTGACCTTTCTGTACAGGCTTCGTTTCATTTTGGTCACATGTCCTAACGTTGTAAAATCCCCTCATACCAGCTGCGGAGCACAAAATGAAGGGGTTGTAAAGCTGGTGTTTTGTTACGATTTCTTTATATAAGATTTTTATTCCACCCCTTCCCCCATGCAGGTCAGGGCATTTCTCCCCCAATCACTTTATTTTTGTCAAGGACCCTGTGAAGCAGGTTAATCAGAAAAGGCGGTGAGTGACCGGCCTGACATCACCAAAGACTTTCACGGTGGAGTGGGGATTCGAACCCACAGGGTCATAACCCATGATCTGTCATCAAAAATGACTGGTGGTCATCAATCTTCACAGCTTTCCCCTCTCCTAGCAGCAATCTCAGATCCTGGGAAAGTTTATTCCCAGGATCACAGGACCACGATGAAACCATAGCTTTTTTGCTCTGAGCTCTCTTTCCCCCTGCCCAGAAGAGGGCTCGATAGTCTGGAATTGGGACAAATAATATAGGAAAATCGCCATCTTAGATTTTTATTCTGTATTGTAATTTTTATGTTTTTGTATATTTTACGGCATCATGCCTTGTACATCGCCCAGAGCCTGGCACAAGCTGGAATAGGGTGATTAATAAATCTAAATCATCAACAACAACAACAACAAAACAACAACAACAATATGGGTCAAGAGGAGAGGGAACGGGGCAAAATCTCTCTGTTCTGCGTCTTGCATGACTGGAGCGCTTATGATGGAAAGGAACTAGCTATTTCACCCCTTTCACCCACTCCCCACTGCAGCCTTCCAAATGACATGGCTGTTCCTCCACACTGGTCCCATGACCCCAGGAATAAACTTTCTTGGGGTTGAAAATGGCTGCTGAGGCGAGTAGAAGCCCAGAAAAATCTGGGATCCTAGCATGGACCTCGCATGGACATGGAAGGCAGATGGCTGACCTTGGGCCAGTCTCTCCACCTAACATACCTCATAGGGTTGTTGAGAGGATAAAATGGTGGAGAATACTGCTTTGGGTCCCCACTGGGGAGAAAGGCAGGCTATAAATAAAATAAGTACATAAATAAAAAATAAATATTATAGACATGGCATAGAATATAAATGGCATGCCCACTGGAGACAGTTTCCACATAAACACAGGGGGTAAAAGGGAGAGCCAGTTTGGTGTCATGGTTAGGAGCGTAGACTCTAGTCTGGGAGTCTCTAGTCTGGTTTAATTTTTAAATTAGAGATGTGTGCTGCCTGACTGAATTATTTGTATCAATTTAAAGAAAGAAAAAATTTTAAAAGAAGAAAAACAGATTGGATTTATACCTGAAGGAGTTTCAGAGCGGTTTACAATCTCCTTTCCCTCCCCCTCCCCACAACAGACACCCTGTGAGGTAGGTGGGGCTGAGAGAGCTCTTTCAAGGACTGCTCCTGAGAGAACAGCTCTGAACGAACTTGAGATTGACTCAAGGTCATGCCAGCAGCTGCATGAGGAGGAGCAGGGAATCAAACCCGGTTCTCCCAGATTAGAGTCCACGCTCCTAACCACTACACCAAACAAGGGAATTATCACAATCGTCACTTAATTGTAATACAGAATCTTCAGCTTGCTGATCAATTGCCGTACATTGTGTGTGTTCAGCAACTTGGCAGGTTAAGAGCCACTTCCCAACTTTCTCCACCATCATTTCTGCTGTAACAAAGGTGGCTGGAAACAGACTGACGACATCTGCCCGGTGTCCTTGATTAACGAAGGTGTGGCCAAAGAACTGAGCGGAGTGAATGTCAAACTCAGACCCCATCCCAATCATATGCCAGGATATCCGTTCACCAGCACACATCTCCAGGCCAGGGATGTTTCCAAAGAAATAGCCATTAATTGCTTTCAATACAAAATAGAAGAGAATAAGTTAGAAGACGGGTACATTCACTTTCAAACAGCAAACATATTCTTTCTCAAAACAAAAAACAAAAAAAACTGGCGCCCTGTGAGCAACCAGACTTTGAGTGTTTGTGTAAAACACAATCCTCCAGTGCAGTCAGTGCTCAGGTGGGTACAATGAGGTTTCTTCAAATGTGGCAGGGAATGCAGCTTTGCTCTGGATTGTTGGCAACTCAGCATCCCGGCAAACCGGGAGGGGGGGGCACTCTATTTCTCTTTGAGAACCAGATTGTGTCTATATCTTATCTTCTTACTGGACAGGAGGCCTCTCCTTCTCTAAGCTGGGAGCTTCTCTTAGACTCCCCTCTCCTCTTCCTGGGCCTTTCGTGTTTTCGCTCTCCTTGTGGTCTCGCAACAGATAAGACGCTTCTGCCGGCCTCTCCTGTGATTCCATGCCAGGGATATACCTAAGCAAGCATTCATCCACGCACGTGAAGCTGGATTACCTAGCCGCTTGTCATAGGGAAACGTAGGTCCCGTCCACACGAGGGGATTTGGGCCAGTTGCGGGACAGTTCGGGGGCGGATCAAAGCAGTGCGATCACACCACAACATCTGGGAAGCGTCCTGCTTCCGTACCCGAACTGGCCCTTTCCCCGGAAAAGCCGGCGCAACTTGCAACCACCTACCTTGGTGGTTCATTCTGTAGCTGCGCGGCAAGCCGGGCGTTTGATCGCCGGCGCTTCCTTGCGCCGGCACAACCCCGGCCCAGAGTCGAACTGCGCATGCTCCGACATGCGCAGTTTGGCCGGCTCCCGATTGGGGCCGTGTTTTCTCCCCGGTGTTTGATCGCGCATCCGTGGGATCCCGCCGCGGCGTCTCAACGTTGGCGCGGCTTTTAAAAGCCGCGCCTTAAGAGGCTTTTCCCCTGCCGTGTGGCAGGGGCCGTAGTCTTTAGATTGGGCTTCTTTTTTTCTGCTACAAAATAGATGTGAATGTATTTCAATCAAAGTTTTATCGTTTTTGCAATCTACTTGCCTGAAGTGAGTTTGCTGCATATTGTGTTTATTTATTATCTTTACTGTTTTCGCAACCGGAGTCATAAACAGCAAACCCTCATCCCACAACACACCTTGTTCCAGAGGAAAACGTGGAAGAATGTAAAGGCTGCTACTGCAAAAGTTCTCATGTGATGTGACAACAGCTGCTAGAAATTTTGCCACACGCAGGGTGGTTTATGTGTCTTTGTCTCTAAGTAAGCAGGATGATTCTGCTTCTGGAGAGAGGAAGTTCTGATTAAATAAAGGGGAGATCAGTTCATCTCGTAGAGCTGAACATTTGGGACAATCATGCAAAATATGATCCACAGAGTCAATTTTACTGCTGCCGCAATTACAGAGTTGATCTGAGTATGAAATCCCATTAAATCTTCCTGACATCACAGCTGAAGGTAGGGCATTATAGAATCACAGAATCATAAAGTTGGAAGGGGCCATACAGACCATCTACTTCAACCCCCTGCCCAATTACAAATTGATGGGGTCTGAACTGGCAGAGACTGAACAAGAGAGAGATATTGGAGTTGTAGTAGATAACTCACTGAAAATGTCGAGACAGTGTGTGACTGCAATAAAAAAGGCCAATGCTATGCTGGGGATTATTAGGAAGGGTATTGAAAACAGATCAGCCAATATCATAATGCCCCTATATAAATCAATGGTGCGACCTCATTTGGAATACTGTGTGCAGTTCTGGTCACCACACCTTAAAAAGAATATTATAGCTTTGGAAAAAGGGCAACTCGAATGATAGAAGGGTTGGAACACTTTCCCTATGAGGAAAGGTTAAAGTGCTTAGGGCTCTTTAGCTTAGAGAAACGACAACTGAGGGGTGACATGATTGAGGTTTATAAGATTATGCATGGGATAGAGCAGGTAGAGAAAGAGGTACTTTTCTCCCTTTCTCACAATACAAGAACTCATGGGCACTCAATGAAATTGCTGAGTGGTCGGGTTAGAACAGATAAAAGGAAGTACTTCTTCACCCAAAGAGTAATTAACAGATGGAATTCACTGCCATAGGAAGTGGTGGCGGCTACAAGCATGGATGGCTTCAAAAGGGAATTAGATAAGCATATGGAGCAGAGGTCCATCAGTGGATATTAGCAACAAGGTACAGATAGGGACTCTGGGGCAAGTGATGCTCTGTCTTCTTGGTGCTTGGGGGGTCAACAGTGGGAGGGCTTCTGATGTCCTGGCCCCACTGGTGGATCTCCTGATGGCACCTGGTATTTCTGGCCACTGTGTGACACAGAGTGTTGGACTGGATGGGCCTTTGGCCTGATCCAGCATTGGCATCTCTTACGTTCTTATGTTCTAATGCAGGCATGGTAGCAAGAATGTCCTTGTATACTTTGGAAGTATCATCTCAGATAAGTAGTTTGGCATTGTAGTTGGAGGCTGAATGCCCACTGAAAAGGTTGAGCACACTCTGCGGGCTCTAATCAACGTGCTCTCGTAGTCAAAGTCTCTCAAACGTCTTCTAATGAGCTGTGACAGGTCTTGTTTGCTGCATACGATTCCACAATCTCCTGACTGTACTACTTTGCTACACTAACTAACAAATATATCCAATATGGGCGTGGCTTTACTGTGAAAGACAAAGGAAAGGATGCAATATGGCGAATCTTCACTTACAAATCAAATAGAATGCCCACAAGTGAGCCCATGAGATAGCTTTGAGAAGTAAAGAACGTGTGTGTGGGGTGGGGGGATATATTTCACTCTCAAGTATCCAAAAAAGGACGATAAACACTTCCCAGATTTTCATGAAGGTGAAGATGTTGAGCTATATCTAATCTACCTTGAGAGATGGCATATTTTGGGGGAAATGTTTGAACAGAGGGCTTTTAAATGAAAATAAAGTCTCAGTTGTGTGTCTGATCTCTGGGGGGGGGGAACGACACAAGAACAGGATGAACTGCATATATATGACGTCTTTGAAGAGAACACTTATGAAGGAGCCCCAAAATTGGTATGTCAGCTGGAATACTAACTTAAATTTTAAATTAAGTATTCCAATTTATGTTCCACAAAAACAGGTCCCCATATCTCTCCTGGCCTACCGCAGGGCAAAAGACACAAGAAACAGCCTTAGACCCTGCCCCGAGTAAGTACTCTACAGAAATTAAAAATCACAGACTTCTCACAGCCTTGAAGTCGCCCAGACAACAGCTGAGGAACAATGTAAAAGTCAAGAAACAACATACCAGTCTGCCATGACCTTGCCCAATTAAGATTACTGTTCCACTAATGCTCGCGTTTCCTGGCCAATGCACCAATGTTCATCCGATCCCTTTAAGCAGAAGTCCCCTGTTCCTAAAGGTTCCTATCACCCCAGCGGGTACACGACTGTACCCCGCTGTCATACGTATTCATGTACTATACATCTGGTTCAGTTCCGACTTTGCATTTGGCTTCTGTAATGTATTGTGCAATAGCCCTTCCAATAAACAGCTTAATTTCTATCAGTAACCCTTTGAAGTTTGGTGTCTTCCAGCTGACAGTCGTGTGCCCATGAAGGTGATAGGAACCGGTAGGAGCAGAGCCCCCCCCCTCCGCTTAAGAGGACAGAATCAACATGTCGGGTTTCTCCCAGATCTGTGCAGAGCTGTAAGCCAGGAGAGGCATATGCCCACCCTGATGCCAGGCTCCAGGACAGTGGTTGTTAGATGAGAAAGCAACTGCTGTCAAAACACTGGTCCAGATCCCGGCCTGGGAGAGGTTTTATGAGGTTCTTTCACCCTACCGGAGAAATAGGGATGCCGACCTCCACATGGAGCATTGAAATCTCTCAGAATTACACAGTTGATCTCCAGGTGACAGAGATCAGTCCCTCTGGAGAATATGGCTGTTTTGGAGGGTAGACTCTATGGCATTATACTCAGTTAAGGTCCCTCCCCAAACTCTGCCCTCGGTGCGCTCCGCCCCCAAACCTTTGGGAATTTCCCAGTTCCAAGATGGCAACCCCACTGAGAAAGCATGTGGAAGCCGATAATTCTAAGGGCCTTTCAGATGAGGCCAGGTGGGTTGACAAATGCAGCCGGTCCCACTAGACTGGCTATCCTAGGCACAAGGGGGCTGGGGAACAAGTGGGTAGTTGTAACACACACACACACGCCCATGCTGTGTGGTACAGCACATACACAATCCCCTTTATATAGATTTGGCAACACAGACCCAATTTTAACATTCAGTTGGGTGGCTTCCACATGTAAATCTTCAGCTGGGTGGTTTCCACATGTAAATGTTGTTCTGCCCTTCCCCACATTTTTGTGTGTGCTTCCAAGCAACAGTATTGTGCCGTTGCCCATCACTCAGGTATTCCTTGGCTTTCCCCAAACCTGCTTTGGTACAATCTTTCCTGGAAAATCTCACTCAAAATGCATTTGGGAATACTGTAGACAGGAACTTACAGACGTCCACACACCGCTGCCCACATCCAGCACTATTTCCCCTCAAGCCCACAATATTCCTCTCCCACCACTGGTGGACTTTTTGCCTTAAAAAAAAAAAATCTAATAGGTATACACCTACTTCTATTTTCCCCCAAGGCAGCAAAAATGCACTCCGGTGGTGGTGAAGGTGCTCTACTGGTAGCAGGAGCTCCTTTGCATATTAGGCCACACACCCCTAGTGTAGCCAATCCTCCAAGAGCTTACAGTAGCCCCAGTAAGAAGAGCTCTGTAAGCTCTTGGAGGATTGGCTACACTAGGGGTGTGTGGCCTAATATGCAAAGGAGCTCCTGCTACCAGTAGAGGCCGCCTGCCAGCACAACATACATATGAGGATAGCCTGGTTTAGTCCAAGCCCATCAGAACTTGAACGCCAAGCAGGGTTGGTCATGATTAGTACTTGGATGAGAGACTACCAAAGGAGACTTGGATGAGAGACTACCAAAGGAGACTGGGGTTGGTGTGCAGAGGCAGGCCATGGCAAACCACCCTGCTTGTCTCGTGCCTTGAAAACCCTGCAGGGTTACTATAAGTCAGCTGTGACTCGATGGCACCTTCCACCACCAAGCAATTTGCTCCTGGGACCAAGCATCAAAAGAGAAGCAGAGTTGGAAATGGCAGACGCCTATTTTTGCAGGTCCTGACTTTCAAGCTGCCCACAAGCGTTCCAAATGGGAGTTGTGAATATTCTGACTCATCCCTGCCTTATGCTTCTTCAGGTCCCAAGTTAATAAAGAAAGGAAGCCATGCCTGTTGGGGAAACCAGAAGTCACACCTCGGTGTAGTTACCATTGTAGATCAAGGCATCTGCCCACTGACTCACTGTGCATCTCATTGCTGGCCTGGAAATCTTCATCCTCTTTGTCAACAGTGCTGGGCTCTAAGCAGAAGGTGTTTATGTTTTCGTCCAAGTACCAGCTGAGATTTTCATCTGTAATGCTGAACATCACAGCAAAGCCTTTAGGCATACTGGCCACTGGCATGGAAGCACTGTCTAATGAACCTTTTAAAAGTAAACAAACATGGAATTTAGAAATTTAATTTACCGTCTTGGATCTACTTTGTGAAAAACTTCCTACAAAGTAAACAGGCTCCCTGCAGAAAAGAGTGTGTAGTCTTATTGTCATAAGAACATAAGAACAGCCTTGCTGGATCAGACCAGTGGTCCATCTAGTCCAGCATCCTGTTTCACTCAGTAGCCAACCAGTTCCGCTGGAGGGCCAACAACAGGGCATAGAGGCTGAGGCCTTCATAAGAATATAAGAAGAGCCCTGTTGGATCAGACCAGTGGTTCATCTAGTCCAGCATCCTGTCTCACACAGTGGCCAACCAGTTCCGCTGAAGGGCCAACAACAGGGCATAGAGGCCGAGGCCTTCATAAGAACATAAGAAGAGCCCTGCTGGATCCGACCGGTGGTCCATCTAGTCCAGCATCCTGTCTCACACAGTGGCCAACCAGTTCCTCTGGAGGGCCAACAACAGGGCATAGAGGCCAAGGCCTTCATGAGAACATAAGAAGAGCTCTGCTGGATCAGACCAGTGGTCCCTCTAGTCCAGCATCCTGTCTCACACAGTGGCCAACCAGTTCCGCTGAAGGGCCAACAACAGGGCATAGAGGCCGAGGCCTTCATGAGAACATAAGAAGAGCCCTGCTGGATCCGACCAGTGGTCCATCTAGTCCAGCATCCTGTCTCACACAGTGGCCAACCAGTTCCTCTGGAGGGCCAACAACAGGGCATAGAGGCCGAGGCCTTCATAAGAACATAAGAAGAGCCCTGCTGGATCCGACTGGTGGTCCATCTAGTCCAGCATCCTGTCTCACACAGTGGCCAACCAGTTCCTCTGGAGGGCCAACAACAGGGAGAACTGAGGCAATCCCCTGGTGCTGCCTCCAAACACTGGGATTCAGAGGCTGCCTGCCTGTGAACATGGAGGTTCCCTTTCGTCACCTGCTTTAAGGAAACAGCAGCTCTTTGAACAGAAGGGACGGCTTAAGCCAAGATCAAACCACACCAAAAGACAAAGCTTTCTGCGCTTTCAGCTCTGTACCTTTCTTGCAAACCAGCAGTGGTCCGATTAACCCAGAGCTGATATCTTTCGGTGTATCAATGTGTGAATGGTAAATCCAAGTCAGGCACCTGGGGTCTGCCGCCGTAGGGGCAAAGTCATCGGTCACAGGCCATATATACGTATAACTGCCACCAGGCAGCACAAAATCATCTTCTTTACTTTTGCCTCCTGTGCCATCAGGGTAGAGGGCTCCTGTTAGAAACAGGAAAAAACATGGTTAAGAAAAATCAAATGTGTTAAAAAGCGTATTGTACATTTCTTGAAAATTGAAAAGAAAAAAAAACAACCCAAAAAGGAAACAAATAGCAAATAAGTGCTATCAGGAGTCTATTTGTAAATCCAAAGAACGTATTCAGGCCTGAAAAAATGTACAGACATTTCATGTGCAAGGGGAAATGCCCTTGCTTGGGATAAGCCACTCAAGACACCGGCACTGTTAAAAAAAACCCTAAAACATCATCGTATTGCCAGATTAGACTAAGGCTCATCTAGTCTAGGACTTTTTAGATTGCGTTCTGAAGAATCCTGGGAGTTCCTTGGGAGTTGATCAGGAGTTCCTTATGAGGGCCTAACTGCATGATAAATTGGTCCTGGGCCCGTCCCAGGTCCTGCCAAACAGATGTGCATCAAGTATTCCTCATTTCCCAGGCAGATGAGGGTCCAATTCAGATCAGGACCACAACATGCATGGAACGGGTGTTTAAGCCTTTGGCCTTCATGGTTCTGCCTACCTGAAATGGCCCCAGAAAGCAACTATTTGTGACACTGTGAAAACTTGTTGCCTACTGGTATAACTAGTAGCCCCCAACGGGGCAAACAGCAGCTTTCCAGGGCTGTTTCAGGTTGGGAAAACAGCATGGGAGGGAAGGCTTAAACTCCTCTCCCGATCTAAATTGCACACCTAGACAGGGGCAGTCCTAGTGATTCTTGGGCCATGGGCAAAAATCCAGGATGGGCCTCCAGAATCACTGCCATCTCACTCAACAGGGCCCACCCTTGCTGGGACCAGGTTGTGAGGACCCCGCTCCTTCCTCCAGCCAAGACCCCTTAGGTCTTATTTTGGACTTAGTTGTTTCAACAGGCACCCCTTTTTGGGGCCTAAATAGCATGGCACCTGGGTACAGGCACGGCATTAGAAAACCCCAGGAAAGACGAGGAAGGGTGTGCAGAATTAGAAACTGAAGCGCAACATCCCCCAGCTCAGGATAATACCACTGTCAAGAACAAAAGATTGTCCAACCCCGGAGACATCACCCAGTATCCTGACACTTCCCAAAGGTGTCTGCCCATCCCAAGGAATTTGCTATCTCATTAAGAAACGCCCGGTTCCTCTTTTTCGTTTTTGCTTTACTTAATCAAGAAGGGCACTTAAGTCATTCCTTTGCACTCCGTTCTGTTTCAGGAGCTATTTTGCCGCACCCAAGCTTTTGTGTCAATGCAGATCTGGCTCACCTGTACCTAATTAAAGTAGGTTAATCATGTTGCCCCTCCCAGGCTTTTTGTGGCCATGCAGATTTGGCTCACAATGGCCTAATCAAGGTATTTTCCCCATCAAAGTCTGACAGCAGTCATCTTTAAACCATCCAGTGAGATTCAGACTTTTTATCTTGACCCAATCCAAAGCCAGGACAGCCAAACCCCACCTACCCTCGAGATCTTCTGTCCATAAAAGAAGGACCCCGTGCCCTGGCAAATTGTAACCTCAGATCTTCAGTCCAGATATCTGCGGGTCCAAACTCTGGTTTCCTTCTGAGACTCCGTGCTACACTCTGTGGGCTTTGCCTCCCCACTCTGATCTTTGGGCCTCAACTGTGTCTGCCCTGGACCACTCCAGACTTCAAACCCCAAATTTAAGGCTGCATCTCCCTTCCCTAAAACTTCCCAATTTCCTCCTTTCTACAAGTGTGCCCTCTTGTTGGTGTGCATGTGTGTGTCATTACTCAGGGAATTAGTTCTCAGGTGCCTAGTGCAGGCTCTTTACATCTTTATTCCTTTTTACTTTATTTCGTACACAATTGTTTGTATTTACAATGACTCTATCTCACTCTCTTTCTTCACAATTTTATTTTGGCGTACCCCTGCCGAGATCCGTGGTATACACAGACTACAAGGTTCTGCATTATTCCATTCTGGAACCCTTTTTAAAACTAATTTCCCCTTCTCTGGGTCCTGTTGGGGTAACAAGGATCAAACAAGGGGTGGCTCTCGCCTGCCACCCACAGAGAAGGTGGGCGTTCGAAGCACTGGGAGCCTGCCTGTTCTTGTTTTTCTCCCTTCCATTGGAGGGGCAGGGTTCGGGGCAGTTGGGCTCCCCCAGCCCAAGACCTAGAACAACTGTCCTGGATGCCCCTTGGCTAAGAGAGCCCCTGTACCTAGTAAATCAAGTTTCATCTAGGAACATCTGCTTGATAGAATGCAGGGATAGACCCAGGAACAATATATCATTCAGTTAAGCCCAGACTGCAGATTGGGGATGGAGGAAAGCTTCCCTGAAAGACAGCCTGTGATCTTCCCCTAAAACACACAGCTGCGTAGTGTTGGATGGCTCCTAAAGGCACACTCTCCATTTACAGAGGTTAACTATAAGGCCTAACCAGCCCGTCTAGTCCGTTGTAAATCAGTGCGTGCCCTATAGCATGACCCAGAATCCTTTGCAACCTGCAGAGCTTCTGTAGCAGATTTACCGGTCTTCCTCAGCAGACTAGTGGATGTGAAAACTGTTCCCTGAAGTTAGGAAATTAGAAAGTCACTGATTTAGATAGATGGAGAGAAACACTTGGTCAAGATCACCTATGGAGCCTCACAACTGAACACACATTTGAACACAGGCCTCCTCAGGCCATGTCTAAACACTATCCAGTGGCTCTCAAGAGTAAGGGACAATAAAGATATTTTTGTTTTACCTTCAGAATCTTTCTTATAAAAGGTTCCATGTGGATGCACCGAATAAGGCCGGGAAGCAAAGTTTTTCATGTGAATGATGAATGTATCTCTTTCCTCCGCTGTCAGCACTGGTCCGAGAAAACCTAGCCACGATGGTTTGGCGATTTCCTGAGAGAAGGTCTCGTCTGTGAATTCTCTGAAAATGGCCTTTTTGTAAACACGGCCTATCCTGTCAGGTCCTCTTTTCACAAACCTAATGGCTTCTCTGGAAAGAAAAGGGAGGGTTAGGTTAAGGCAATATTTTAATCAATCAAACCTTCTGGGTGTGATGATTCGAGTTCGAATTCTGTTTCAGCTTTGGCGGATGGAGCCATTTGGGCTCTCCCAACCTGAATGGAAACCAACTGAAAAATCATTTTCATTCATTCATTTTGCGCAGGTCTCCACACGATGACATCTATATTAGCACCAAACTCAACGCTATCGACTGTGGGAGGCTGCCTGCCACAGATCCACACCAAACCACAAGGGAACACCCCTGCACCACTGGATAGTGACCAGCTGAAGCACACACATGACACGATCTCACGTACAGAGCTTCCTCACTTCTGCAGGCGGCAGGAAAAACTGTGACTGTATTGATACTACATTGTGCACCAGCTTCAGATACATGTCTCTGGGAAATACAGGGAAGAGATGCGGATTGACCGCAGCCACGTGTTTAATGCAACCTTTATGGGTTCCAATGGTGAATTTGCCTGATGTCCTTTTCTCACACTACCTCGTCATAAGATCAGTGTTGTTGTAAAGCATCCTACTCTAACCGATCACTTCAGTGATAGAGCCTTTAGGTCCCAGGTTCAATCCCCAGCATCTCCAGTGAAAAGGATCAGAGGCGAAAGCTCTCTATCTGAGATCCTGGAGAGCCACTGCCAGTCAGAGCAGTGACTGATGATGATTGAAAGATGAATGGTCTGACTCATCATATGGCAGCTTCATGTGTTAATATGGGTCCCCACCTTGAGCTAGCCTGAAACATCTGATTTGTTCTTTGCACTGGGGCTGGGAAGCCAGACACTTTATATACTGTTGCATCTGTCTATCAAGTATATATATTTTTTAATCTACCTTTACTCCAAGGAGATCAGGGTGGCACACAGGTTTCTCTCTTCTCCATTTTACCTTCACAACGACCCCGTGAAGTAGGCTAGGTTAACAGTGTGTCCAGTCCAAAGCCCCGTGGGGAGCTAAATGGCAGTGTTGGAAACTGAACGTATGTCTCCAAGATCCTACTTTGACACTCTACTCTACACTGGGTCTCTTGGACCCGTTTATGTATTGACTTCATTTATAGCTCCCCTTTCTCACTGAAACTGAAGACGCATTACACAGGGTAAGTTAATGCAATCAACAGGATGTAGGGATATTCCCATCGGGTTGCCAGTTCTGGGTTGGGAAATACCTGGAGATTTGGGGGGTAGAGCCTGGGCAGGGCAAGGTTTAGGGAGGGGAAGGACCTCGGTGGGGTATAATGGAGTCTACCCTCCAAAGCAGAGGAGGAGGAGGAGGAGACAACAACGATGACGACAGCTGGATTTACACCCCGCCCTTTACTCGGAGTCTCAGAGTGGCTTACAATCTCCTTCCTCTTCCCCTCCCCACAACAGACACCCTGTGAGGTAAGTGGGGCTGAGAGAGCTCTCTCGAGAACTGCCCTTGAGAGAACAGCTCTGAGATAACTTGTGACTGACCCAAGGTCACACCAGCAGCTGCATGAGAAGGAGTGGGGAATCAAACCCGGTTCTCCCAGATCAGAGTCCGCATTCTTAACCACTACACCAAACTAGCTCTCTGGGGAACTGATACTGGTCATCTGGATAGCGAATGTAACAGCAGGAGATCTCCAGGTGCCACCTGGATGTCGGCAACCCTACCATGGTGTGATAGAAATAAATGTTGCCTACTAGGAAGAAGAAATAAACATCGCCTACCAGAGGGAAGAACAAAGCCACTGTGACCAACTGCATAAATACATTGTGAAAGCAGAGTAAACATTTCAGCTTGTTGCAGCTTTCCCATTCCGGCTGCTTACCTTGCTTAACTCCAGTGACCACAGAAGTTGCAGACAAACATCTGGCCAAGAGCTGCCCTACAGAGGTCTGATTTTGCACATTAGTGCTTTGGAATCCTAAGAATTTGCTCTGCTCAGCGCTGCCTCCATCCCCTCTCCAACAGGGAAAACCAGCAGCAAGTAATTTAAATGCTAATAAACAAACAATATTTTAAAACCCAAAGGAGATTAAGAAGGCAACGGAGAGATTAAACTTTCCAGACTGTTCAGTTCAAGGCCACAGAAGCCACTGAATTTGAACCTACATGGTCAATATTATTGCAGAATGCCTTTTTAAAAAGCCCTTTACTGTTAATACCAGTGGCCAGAATGAAGCTACATTTCATGGCAGCCCCTTCTTAAAATCATTCCCCCCCCCTCTGTTTTCAGCTATCTGCAAGCACTCAAGAACATGAAGGGCCATGGCTCAGTGGTAGAGCATGTCTGCATAGGGTTGTCAGGTCTGGGTTGGAAAATACCTGGAGACTTTGGGGGTGGATCGAGGAGAGGGTGGGGCTTGGGGAGGGGAGGGGCCTCAGCATGGTACAGTGCCACAGAGCCCATCCTTCAAAGCAGCCATTTTCTCCAGGGCAGCTGATCTCAGATGGTGATCTATTGTAAAAGCAGGAGATCCCTAGGCCCCACCTGGAAGGTGGCAACCAGTGTTCCCTCTAAGCTGAGTTAGTGTGAGCCAGCTCACAGTTTTTTAGCCTCCAGCTCACACATTTTTGCCTCCGCTCAGGAAGGAGGGCTCCACAGCAAACTAATTTATGCGGTAGCCAAAGTGTATCTTGCAAATACACAGAAGCACGCATGCACATGAAAGCTTATACCCAGGATTAAACTTTGTTGGTCTTAAAGGTGCCACTGGGCTTAAACTTTGTTCTAAAGAGAGGGAGAGGTCATTATGTGCTTACTTGAGTATTATAACCTACTCCTAAATATGGCTAACCCTAACTTGAGCTGCGGTGGCTCAAGTGGTTAAGATGCTGAACTGCAGGCTGTGGAAGGTTGGTAGTTCAGCAGTTCGAGACCAAAGTGTGCCGCATGACGGAGTGAGCTCCCATCTCTAGTTCCAGCTCCTGCCAACCTAGCAGTTCGAAAGCAAGAAATTGCAAGTAGGTAAATAGGTACCACTTTGGTGGGAAGGTAACAGCGTTCCGTGCACCTTGGTGTTTAGCCATGCCGGCCACATGACCACGGAAACGTCTTCGGACAGCGCTGGCTCTTTGGCTTTGAAACGGAGATGAGCACCACAACCCTAGAGTCAGATTCGACTGGCTTTCGAGCAAGGGAACCTTTACCTTTACTTTTAACCGTAAATAGGATCTGCAGTGGCTCAGTGGTTAAGACGCTGAATGGCAGGCCGGAAGGTCGGTAGTTCAACAGTTCCGAGACCTGAGTGCCGCAAGATGGAGCGAGCTCCCATCTCTGGTCCCAGTTCCTGCCAACCTAGCAGTTCGATCAGTAAAGTAAAGTAAAGTTTACCTTTACTTTTAACTGTAAATAGGGGCTGCAGTGGCTCAGTGACCACGGAAATGTCTTCGGACAGCGCTGGCTCTTTGGCTTTGAAACGGAGATGAGCACCGCACCCCTAGAGTCAGATTCAACTGGCTTTTGAGCAGGAGAAACCTTTACCTTTACCCGTAAATAAATCCCACTGAGTTCAGTGGGACATGACTTCCTGGTAGGTATAATCAGGTGGGTAGCTGTGTTGGTCTGAAGCAGCAGAACAAAGTTTGAGTCCAGTGGCACCTTTAAGACCAACAAAGTTCTGTTCAAGGTACCTTGCATCTGAAGGACACATGCCAAGTCTCTCCATTCTCGTTTCTACCTAGAATTCAACTTTGTTGAATTTTGTTGGTCTTGAAAATGCCACTGGACTCAAACCTTCATTCTCAGATCTGTTTGTTGATCATGAGAAGGGAGGGCAGGAAGGCTTGCCTCAGTGCTTAGTTCTCATGGCACTTTCTTACATTTCCAGGGAAATGCTGATCGCCACTTTGGGGTCAGGGAGCAATTTTTCTCCAGCCCAGTTTGGCCAGGGACCCTGGTGGGTCTTTGCCATCTTCTGGGCATATAGAAGGGGGCACTGAGGGCATATAGAAGGGGGTGCTGTGTGTGTGGGGGGGAGGTATTTGTGAATTTCCTGCATTGTGCAGGGGGTTGAACTAGATGACCCCTGGAGATCCCTTTCAACTCTATGATTCTTGTATTTGTGCTCTAATTTACTGCAATTCACAGATCTTAACAACCACCTTAATCCAATCTCAGCAATAATTGCCCAGTTATTTATACATCTTGATTCTAACTAGCCCTTTCTGGCAACCCCCTACCCTCTTTCTTCCTATATGTAATGGTTGAGGACATTCTGTTTCACTGTATCTGAAGAACTGCGCTTGTACACGAAAGCTTATACCTTGAATAAAACTTTGTTCGTCTTAAAGGTGCCACCGGACTCAGACTTTGTTCTCCTAGTAGGTATGTTTAGGATTGCTACTACGTATATCATTTCCACGTTGCTAAAACAATGACCAAAGCAATGAAGTTGCAGAGCTACGTATGGAGCCAATCACATCTGATCCTGATTATGGGTCACTGTGGACTGTTTTTGGGTAGGTCTTATTTTCGGGGAAACAGGGTATATCATTTCCACTTGCTAAAACAATGACCAAAGCAATGAAGTTGCAGAGCTACGTATGGAGCCAATCACATCAGATCCTGATTATGGGTCACTGTGGACTGGATGCCCTCTGACTGCTGGGGATATTATCCCATTTGGCTTCTATTAACTCTACCTAGGACACTGTTTAAAACTAATCCCCAGTTTTGTTAATATAACTATCCATCTTTTTCTCCTCTCTCTGCTTTCCAAGGGGCCACTGTGTACAGATTAAGCACGGCGGAGAAATCAGAACAAATGTTACCAATGGAAAGTAGTTTGTTTTTGTTTGCTGCTGTATGTTTTGGGGTATCTTGAAATCTGTTTTGCATCCAACACCATGTAATCCAATTAAGTCTGGAACATATCCTGTACTCCTCCTTATGACTCACCCAGACCTGGGGTTAATTGGTCATCTCTCTCTGTGAGAAAGAGGAGCTAAATGACTTAAATAAATAAATATCCTAAACTTTAAGGACGTAAAGTATCATTTTCTATCCTCTCCCTCCACGTTCACATTAAATAGACACACACATCCTTGATGAAGAGTTCATATTAAATACACACACACATCTTTGATTAAGAGTTCACATTAAATACACACACACACTCCCCTGATGAATGGGCAACTCGAAAGATTGCTTGCTGTTGCAAGTGGTGACAATATGAAAGAATGTATCTTAAATCCATGCAATGCAAAGAAGTGTGCACACACACGAAAGCTTATACCTACAATTAAACCCTGTTGGTCTTAAAAGTGCCACACTGCCACTGGACTCAGTCAATGACAAGCATTTGAAATAACCAAAACTCCACATTACTTTTTATCGACATGCAATCTCATCCATTTTAAGCATTTCTGTTTCACGGCTAAGGCGGCTTCTTGGGGGGTTGAGGGGGGAAAACCGAACCCAACCACAGAGTCAGACATGCATCTCTGTTGCAAAACTGATGTTTATAGGAAAACCTCAAAGCCACCTAAGCGGGAGGCGCCAGCAGAGTCCAGCTTCGACTTACTCATCTTCGGTCAGGTTTTTCCCTGTGATCAGATTCTTCCCGGTCGGCGCATAATCCCAGTACTCCTCTACAATCCCGAGGTAGTAAATCCTGTCGGCTGCTTCCCCTAAAACTAGAAGCCACATGGTACAAGTGAGAACTTGCTTCACGGACGGCATTTGTACTCATAACTCAGCGCCAGCAAGCGTGGAGGCTCACCTCTCCTGGGCGACTACTTTCCCCAAATCAGAGAAGGAGGACGAGACACAGGCAAGCTCCGCCTCCACCATTCATCAATTTGGGGAAGCACAAGCCCCAAAACTTTGAACAAACAAAGGAAAGCCCCCGGGGGAGGGAGGTTGCTATGCCAACGAGGCCTTCTGCCAGGCTTGGAGGGACGCTGCAGAACTGGCGTGTGTGTCTGTCCCTCTGGTTAACGAAGGTGAAGAAAGCCTGGTTCTGTTTTATAAATTAGGATGCTCTTTCCGCCTTCTGGAATGCCTGGAAGGGGCTGTGGTCTTAAAGATGTTCACACTGATTGTGCAGCTGCATGTTCTGACCAGCTCAGAATCTTAATCACATCGTTCATTCATACCCTTCCCAGCATTTTATTTATTTATTTGGACTTCTATCCCGCCCTCCCCGAGAGCAGGCTCAGGGCAGGTTCCAACAATATTCCAACATTTGGAATACAATGTACAGTTCTGGTCACCACACCTCAAAGGGAATCCGTGGGATCCCGCCGCGGCGTCTCAAGTTCGGTGCAGCTCTGATTTCAGCCGTCCCGTGTGGCAGCAGCTGATAAAAGTGTTAGAAAACTTTCCCCATGAAGAAAGGTTAAAGCGCTTGGGGCTCAGTGAATAACACATGGAATTCAATGCCACAGGAGGTGGCGGCGGCTACAAGCATGGACGGCTTCAAGAGGGAATTAGATAAGCATATGGAGCAGAGATCCATCAGTGGCTATTAGCCACAAGGTCAAATGATGCACTTTATTCTTGGTGCTTGTGGGGGGGCAACAGTGGGAGAGCTTCTAGTGTCGTGGCCCCACTGCTGGACCTCCTGATGGCACCTGGTATTTTTGACCACTGTTTGACAGAGTGTTGGACTGAATGGACCATTGGCCTGATCCAACATTGGCTTCTCTTATGTTCTTATGTTCTCCCCAGGTGCCACCTTCCCAGGCTCCACCCTCAAAATCTCCAGGTATTTCCCAGCCTCAGAGCTGGCAACCTGATGATCAGAGGTCACAATGTGCCAAGACAGCATATCTGGCATGAGTCAGAAGGATCAAATATCAGTCTAAAACCCAGTCTCTGTGTCACCCTCAATTCATTGTTGGTTAACCAACCAAAAAACTTGCCAATAAAAAATTAACTTAGAATCACAGATTTGAAAGGGACCTCCAAGGTCATCTAGTCCAACCCCCTGCACAATGCAAGAAAATCACAAATACCGCCCCTCTACACCCCCAGTGACCCCTGCTCCATATCCAGGAGATGGAGGGGGGGGGAGGGAGGGAGAGGAGAGAAAAAGAAGTTTCAGGACACCTTCATTCCAGAAGAGTCATGGAGTACAGGATGTGTCCCCCACTCTTATATAATCAGCCTGTTCTTCTTGATATTACTTGATGGCCTGTCTAAGACTGGTTGTGGCTGTTTATAAAATGGTTTATCTCTTTTTCTATGGATAAAAATCTGCATGTGAGTTTTGAAATGGGTGGAAAACAAGTGGTGTGACCATAATGGGTGGAAATGGCTTAAATGGGTGGAAAACAAGTGGTGTTACCATAATTAAGCCATCTTTATATCAAACAGGAAGCTCCTAGACACATCACAAAGGCCACAAAACAGTCCTGGCAAGACTGATCTCATCAGATCTTGAAAGCTGAGCAGGGCCGACTCTGGCAAATTGTTTGATGGGAGACCTCCTTGGAATACCAGCAGTCGGGAAGCGGAGGCAGGCTTTATTCAGCCACCTCTCTTCATAGCTTCCAGGCCCCCAGTTGGGGTCAGTCACCAGAGGTTGCCAAGACTTCTAGGAGCACACACACATGCACATATAATTTTTTAAAAAATACAAAGTCCACAAAACAGTGAAGCCATGGCTACAATTGACAGTTTTGCAAGCCTGGGGGAACACCCATGTTGTATAGAAATATTGATTTCTAAAAGCCCCTGCCTTCTCCTGGGATGTCTTGCTGATAAACTGCTGTATTTCCTGTCGCCAGTCAAATGGCCAGAACATTTGGCTGGAGAAACTTTATAACCCTGCTATATAACCAGACATTCTTTCCCACCTCTATGTGGAAAAGCCAGACCTGATGGCTGGCTTGCATGCCAGAAGTCACGTACACAATGAGGTAGTGGAGTTTGGGGTCACATGACTGCAGGAGGGCCCCCCCAAACTTCCTGCCTATCCCCACTTGCACCCATGACAACCACAATTGGGTACATCCCATGCCCATTCACAATTGGCTGATGACCACAGCTGATAGTGACTGGAATTGGACTATATCTGTTCAAACCCAATGAGAGAGAGCTCTCTGCTCTCTGGGCTCTGCTCTCTGCTCTCTGTTCCTACTCTCTGCCTGTTTATTCCCCCTGGAAATGCTGTCTCAAGAGACAAAGACCTGTTTTGTGACTTAGAGCACATGGTGGGGCAAAGATGGGATTCTTGCTCCAAATTCCTTGGTGCTACCTGGATTATCACAATGGACAATCTTGAACTCTTGGACTATTTGGACTGATGGCTTCCTGACTTGGTAAATATGAATTACTGTTTAGTTAAGGCAAACTGCCTTGGGCTTGTTATTTTGAAATCCTTTATAGTCTAATTGCTGTTCTCTGTACTGAATAAAATATTATTATTGTTTCTAAATGGTTTCTGATGTTGTAACTGGATTCCAAGGCTAAATCTTGCAGCCTAAACTCTGACCACGTGGAGCTACCACTGTGATTGTAATTGTTAAGTCCCAGAGGCCAGCTAAGAGTTTGAACCTTTGCTCTGAGCTGGAGGGGACTCTAGTTAAAAGAGGTTCTGGTGGCATATTGTTCTGAATCCAGAGAGGGTAGCCTACCTCTCTGGGCTGTTGTTTAATGTATAGGATTTCCTCTCATCCCTGGACAGGCATGAGGGGTCTAATCCTATACACATGTTTGCACAAAAATCCATATATTAAAAAAACTAAACTTTTTTTGTACACACAGACACTCAAATCCATTTATCTGACCCAAAAATTAGTCTATGCAAGTGTAGATATAAAATCATCCAGAGAGTTCTAGTAGCATAGTAGAGCCCAGAGGAGGGGAGAGTGGAGGGACGTAGAGATGATACAGGGGAGGGGCTGGGGGAATGGAATTTCCCTCCCCCAAAAGTCTTTGTTGGTCCCCCTCTTGCACTTATTAGATGCTTACATCCCACCATCAGGGGTTGCCAACCTCCAGGTAGGGCTTGGAGATCTCTCAGAACCACAACTGATCTCTAGGCAATAGAGACCAGTTCACCTGGAGAAAACAGCTGCTTTGGAAGGTGGACTCTATGGTATTATACTCCCCGGACGTCCCTCCCCCTCCTCCCCAAACCCCACCCTCCCCAAGCACCACCCCCAAATCTCAGAAGGAATTTATAACCCGGAGCTTGTAAACCTACACCTGCCTCCCCAATGGGGGCGAGGGTTACCATGTGCCTGCTGGGGGTGGGAAATCTCTCCCACCCCCAGTGAGACTCCAGCAGACAGTGGAAGAAAAAAAAGCTGTTGGCAATGGCATGACATAACTTCCAGGAAAAACCAGAAATGACATTATACCTCCCTAGGAATCAAAAACTCTATGATTCCCCCCCTCCCCAGTTTCCTGGTGGTTGCCAGGCCTGACAAAGCAGCTTGCAACATAGGTCTTCTCCATTTTATCCTCACAACTGCCACGTTGTGAGATACATTACGCTGAAAGAGGCATAAGGATGCTAGCTCCCAGATGGGACCTGGGGATCCCCTAGAACTCTAACTGATCTACAGAGATCAGCCTATTTCTAGGCAAGCATGAGATGCAGAACAAAGCAACACAACCAAACAGCAATCCCTGAATACATATTGCATAGGTATTCAATGCTAGAGACACACATAAGCAGCATCACCACTATACAGAAATACAAACATAAGCTCATATCGTTACACTCCACCCCCAAATCTCCAGGAGTTCCCCAACCTGGACCTGGCAACCTTACCCCCCATCACCTGCTGGCAGTCAGGGGGGACGTGACAACTCTAATCACCCAGCAACTTTCCATGGCAGAGTGGGGATTCAAACCAGGTTTCCCCAGATTTGAGTCTGACACTCTAACCACTACACCACACAGGTTCCCTTGTGTAATGCCTATTATTTTACTTCCATCTCTGTATTAGCATATGCTACTGTCATTTCCCTGTAAGAACCTTCATTTTTATTATTTCCTTCATACATAGAGCTCAAGGGGAACATACATTAATACAGAGGTAGAGGTAAAAACTCCTGCCAACCTAGCAGTTCGAAAGCAAGAAATTGCAAAGATAAATAGGGACGACTTTGGTGGGAAGGTAACAGCGTTCCATGCGCCTTGGTGTTTAGTCATGCTGGCCACATGACCACGGAAACGTCTTCGGACAGCGCTGGCTCTTCGGCTTTGAAACGGAGATGAGCACCGCAACCCTAGAGTCGGATTCGACTGGCTTTCGAGCAAGGGAACCTTTACCTTTACCTTTAGAGGTAAAAATACAAATTATGCACAAGACTGTAGACGTCATTGGGCTCCAGAGGATGGCTCACATCAACCTTTTGTGTGTGTGTGTGTGTGTGTGTGGGCAATAAACCTCAATGTTAACGTAATCTCTTATCTCAGCCTATAATCTTTGCGGGTGGGTTTATTGCTGTATCAGCAACAACCATCTTGCGCTTCATTTAAATGCCCTCTCGTTTTTGCTTTTGCTTTCCCCTACGTTAATTGGTACTCATTGCCTCATAAAATGTGCGCGTATATTCATTAAGTGGTAATTACCCCGACAATACACATATAGCTGAAATGATGCTCGCTGCACATCTCTTAATGATGACTGGAGGGATTCTGAAAATAACACAACGAGAAGCGCTGCCCTTTCTTCCAGGTTAAGACAGAATTTGATTATGTATCATGAAGAGGAGGCTGCAAAGAAAGTTGACATTACATAGGATCGCCAGGCTGATCGTGGCAACTGACAGGAAGACTGAGGACTGGAACATGGGAGGGGCCTTACGCCTTTTCCAGCGAAAACCCAGAAGTGATATAAGGTAGAACCATAGAGTTTCTGGTGGTGATTCCTAGAGCTATCCTCCGTCACTTTCAGGTTTTCACCACATAAAGGCTCACATGGTGCCAACAGTTTTCTTTATTATGCTTTTCTCTCACCACCACTTGGAGCAGCAAGAGGCAACAGAACCTGGGGCCAGGAGATTTCCCAGCCAATCATGAGGTTCACACGAGCCCGCAAGGATATTTCAGGAGGTATCTTTGAGCCGAACTGTCTGCTAGCAAAAGCCAAACTACTTGCCCTGGGAAGTGAATCTAGCCTTGCTGAACTTCCAATTATGGCAAGTTGCTGAGGGCTGACATACACCAGCCTTCTACTTATCTGAGTTAACGTTACCTCTATCAGCCTCTGGAAGTAGAAAGGCCGTTCATCTAGAATTACAATTGGTTCCACACACTCGAGGGTGGTAGTGAAGTGACCAAGCTTTGCAGATAACAAATTAGTTAGCTTGGTATATATTTTAATGTATTTTTTCCAGCTGAGTACTTTTTGAGAGAGACTGGTGGCTCACATCATTCAGTGTGACATGTCATTACCAGGTAATTTGTTGTGTCTCATCTGCATTTAATCGAATAGTGCCATCACTTTAGCATACTGGCTAGGTCCCTTGGCTGGGGAGTCTTTGTGATTCTGCTTCCTCATTTTTTACTTTGTGGCACCGTATCTGACTGCAATCTGCACATTGTAAATCATAAATAAAGTAAAATCTGCACTTTAATAATCCTGTCCCTTTTGTGTCACTGTTTCTTACCTAATGAACAATTATTATTCTATCAATTGCATCAGGAAGCCAAGTGATTTGTTTTGTTCTGATATACGGTTTGAATCAGGGTTGGGGGGGCAGATGGAGTCTTTGTCTGGGGGCTCATGGTGGCTCTCAGCAGCTCTGAGGAGAACCTGCAAGCCACATTAGAAAAGAGCAAGGGTGTATTAGCATCTTAAAATTAATCCCCAGTTTTGTTCATATAACTATAAATCTATAAAGACTGTGCGACTGAACAACAGCAAATAGGGTTGCCAAGTATTACCTTTCGCTGGAGCGGGGGACTCCCGGCTCTTTCCTGGAGTGCGTGCGTGTGCGCAAAGCGCGTGCACCGCAACCACGTCGCCCGGAAGTGACGGGATCACGCTGGGGGCGGGCCCACGACCATCCGAGGGAAAACCTTAGAGTTTTCCCTCGGATGACTGTGGCCCTCCCCCCAGTGTGCCCGGCGTGGTCGTGTCACTCCCGGGTGACGTGCACGTCGGGGTGGAGTTCCCCCCGGGGCCCGATCCGCCGCCGGCGGGGAACGGGCCTCTGGGGCGGGGGACAAAGGTGTTAGGCTTGCCAACTGCAGTCTTGCTCTTTTCTACTGCTACAGATAGACTTCCACTGCAGGCTGTGGAAGGTCAGTAGTTCAGCAGTTCGAGACCCGGGTGCCGCAAGACGGGGTGAGCTCCTGTCTCTAGTTCCAGCTCCTGCCAACCTAGCAGTTCGAAAGCAAGAAATTGCAAGTAGATAAATAGGTACCACTTCGGTGGGAAGGTAACAGCGTTCCGTGCGCCTTGGTGTTTAGTCATCATGCCGGCCACATGACCACGGAAACGTCTTCGGACAGCGCTGGCTCTTCGGCTTTGAAACGGAGATGAGCACCGCAACCCTAGAGTCGGACTCGACTGGCTTTTGAGCAAGGGAACCTTTACCTTTTTACAGATAGACTAAGGCTGTGGTCACACGGCAAGGTAATTGCGCCTTGTTCCCACTTTAATTTAAACAGGAATATTTTTCTTCGGGTTGGGATGTCTCCACCACCCCTCAAGAGCCATCCCTCTCACCGGCTGCTGCTCCTTGCTCACGGCGTTCTCGTTCCTGCTGTGTGCTGCGCTCCCAGAACTCCTTGCTGACACCCCCTCTCCACCCGGGCTGAGCAGTAGTGCGTGTCCTTGCAGCTGCTGCGCCCAGAGGTGGCCTGGCCGTTCCCCTCGCCCTCGTCCCCATCTGGCAGCGGCCATGGGGCCGTCCTTGCCGTCAGCCAAGTCGCTGCCGCCTGGCACTCCTTCTCGCGGTGCTTCTGGGCGGCCAGGAGGTCGAGGCCCAGCAGGGAGGCGCGTACTGCTCGGCCACCGGGCTGCTCCGCAAAAACTCATTGCACAAAAAGAGCGGTCAGACAGCCCTAATCGCAATCATTGCGAAAGACGGCTGTCCAGATTGGCGAAATTGCGCGTTCAAAGTGCAAGTGCCAGGAAAACACTTGATTTTCCCAGGGGCAGGAAAAACCAGGAACATTGCGGGAGTGAGCCTGCTTCGGCACGGGAGGCGGATTGGCACATCTGAACAGAAAATTAAAATGCGAGAGGGAACAGCGGCGAACCCCGATCAAAAGGACTGTGTGACCGCACCCCAACATGACTACCCATCTTTATCTATCTGCAAGGCACATGTTACTGATACACAGGATAGGGAGTGTGGACCTTCATCTGTATACTCCATGAAGTATGAAAGGACGCTCAAGTTTGTGAAATTTCATTTCAATCCATATTACCTTTCTCTTCCCACCTTTTGATTTCTCTCCCACTATTGAAGCACTGCAGGCCAGGGACTGATAGTTTTTTTTTTCCATATGTTAACATGTAGTGCACCCTGTGTGGAATGGTACAATAACTAACACTGTTCTAACAACGACTGATAGTAAACTGACAGGCCTTTTTGTGGATAACAGAAGCCACATCATGTGACCACAAGGAAGGGATTGCTAGTTCCTTGGGAGACTCTTTAATAGGGTTTCCAGGTCCGGGTTGGAAAATACCTGGATACTTTGGGGGTGGATCCAGGAGAGGGCGGTGTTTGGGGAGGGGAGAGGCCTCAGCATGGTACAATGCCAGAGAGTCCGCCCTTCAAAGCAGCCATTTTCTCCAGGGGAGCTGATCTCTGTCAGCTGGGGAATCAGTTGTAAAAGCGGGAGATCTCCAGGCCCCACCTGGAGGCTGGCAACCCTACTCTTTAAGTATGAAGAAAACAGTGACTTTGTAAATTAACCGGGGAGGGGGGAACAAAAACCGAGGTACACCAAAAATAATCCAAAAGGGACAGGAGGTTAAGAGGAGATGAGTGTCAGAAAATAAGTGGGAAGGGGATAAATCAGCGCACTGAATAACCCAAGAATGTAGACAATCCCGGGGTTGGGGGGAGATTTTGAGTGGGTGGAGCAGAATTTCCAAATTCTCTCCCCCACGTGCACACGAACGCACACACTCATACTGTGATTCCTCACAGGCCTCCAGCCTCTTCTTGTTATTATTTTTAAAGGACTTTCAAAATGGGTGGAGAGGGGGTGTCAGCAAGGTGTTCTGGGAGCGCAGCAGACAGCAGGAAGTCAGTTCCTTCCCTACTCTTTAAGTATGAAGAAAACAGTGACTTTGCAAATTAACCGGGGAGGGTGGAACAAAAACCTAGGTAGACCAAAAACCGAGGTAGACGAAAAATAATCAAGAAGGGACAGGAGGTTAAGAGGAGATGAGTCTCAGAAAATAAGTGGGAAGGGGAGAAATCAGCGCACTGAATAACCCAAGAATGTAGACAATCCCTGGGTGGGGGGGAGATTTTGAGTGGGTGGAGCAGAATTTCCAAATTCTCTCCCCCACGTGCACACGAACGCACACACTCATACTGTGATTCCTCACAGGCCTCCAGCCTCTTCTTGTTATTATTTTTAAAGGACTTTCAAAATGGGTGGAGAGGGGGTGTCAGCAAGGTGTTCTGGGAGCGCAGCAGACAGCAGGAAGTCAGTTCCTTTCACAGGTCTTGTTTATTCACAGGCGAGTCCCAGATTTTGTATTTTTCCAGGATCTCCCCACCTCCCACACACACACAGAAAAACCACATAGAACTTTTGACTTCCTAAAGTCCTCTTCACATGTTCCAATATTTGTTTTCCTTGCCCTGGGTGACTATAACCTTCCCCCTCCCGTGTTGTTCATGCAGAGCTTCAAAAAAAAAAAAAGGATCCCAAAGCTGTGTGGCCTTCACCTTTGAGAAGTTAGATCTTTTGCAAAAGTCCCCCCTCCCTTGAAGTAGCAAATGCATTGGTAGTCCCCATAATTAAAACAGGCAAATTAATTTGTATACAAGCCCTGTCCCTCCAATCACAATTCAAGCTGGTGTGTAGAAAGTGTTGGAAAAGACAATGTCTGGTGTACAAAGAAGAAGAGAAAAAGACCCTGCAGGGGACAGCAAGAAGACAATTAGATAGGACAGTGAACACAGCACCTTCTCTCTCCTATTAAGTGTCATTCCTTGTCTGTCTCCAGATTGCTATTAGGGCAATTTACTCTTTCTTCTTGGGAGTGCCATGCTCCGTATCCTCTCTCTCAGCTAGAGATGTAGGTAAGAACCTGATTCTCCTCTTTCCTATCAAGTATATTAGTTCTTAAATAAACCTTTATCTACTCTTTAATCAGGTTGTGCACCATTGCTGTGTTAAGTACTCTGCCAACAGAAAGCAGGCAAGGGAAATAACTCAGCAACTTTGGTGTCAAAGATGATTCAAAGGTGATTTGCCATTTCCTGCCTCTGCAGAGCCATCCTTGGGGGGTCTCCCTTCCAAGTACTGACCCTGCTTATCTTCTGAGATCTGACGAGACCAGGCTATATCATGTCACTTTCCCTTCCATTAAAATACATACAAAGACTTTAAAAACAACAATTAAAAATACTCTGAATGTCTGTATTTATTTATTTATTCTATTATATTTGTCTCCCGCTGTAATGTATCCAGTCCAGACCGCGTGGCCAGCTTGGGCTCCATGCGGTCAGGCACAAACTTTGAGCTTCACTCCAAGAGACAATGGACTATGCGGATCCTAGCCCACTCCAATCAGAGGGCTAGGTTCCCGGGCCAGAGCCTATGGGACTCTACCTATTGGGAAGTAGGTGTGTTTTGGGTGGCGGTTTCTCGGGGAATATAAGCCGACCTGCGAGCTGGCCAAAGTCATCTTGTTCCTGATCGAATAAAGTATGCTTTGCTGAAATCACTCTCCGTCTGCATACTTTTCACCCGCCTTCCCCGCAAGTGGGCTCAGGGCAGCTCACATTTATCAGCAGCATGTGCCAAGTCAGCATAAAACATTTAAAAGCAAATTAAAACAATCATACAATAAACAAATAACAATTTAGTGGTTGCAACGATGGTCGTTCCTTCAGTAAATTAACGGTGGCATGTTATAGAATGTAGTTTTAAAATCCCGATTTAGTGGTATTCCGGCCTCCCACACTGTGCCTCGATCTCCATACAGGGCCAACCCTCTACCATAGATGTTACTGGTAATAATAATTGGTGGCAGTGGTGGTGATAGTGGGCGGCTCCTAGTTGAAAGCCTGGTGGAAGAGCTCCATCTTGCAGGCCCTGCGGAACTGTACAAGGTCCCGCAGAGCCCTGATCTCTTCCGGGAGCTCGTTCCACCACGTAGGAGCCGCCACCGAAAAGGCCTGGCCCTAGTAACAGTGAGCCTGGCCTCCTTAGGGCCTCGAATAATTAGCCGATGTTGCGACCTCGACCGTAGTGCTCTCTGGGGTACGTATGGGGAAAGGCGGTCCCTCAGGTATGTCGAACCCTGGCCATATGTTAGATCCCAAATCAGGAGAATAGATCCACGTTCATAAAGAAGCAAGATTTATTTCCAAAGCATGGTTGATCATGAACATACAGAGATTGTTAGGAATAACTACAATACCCAGGGAAGGTGTATTAAAGGAACTTCAAACAAGGTTTAAACCAATGAGCTCATTTCCCTCGTTAGGTTACAGATTAGAAAAGGCGCGAAGCGGCCTGAGAACAGCAACGGCCAGTTCCATAAACACAAGTTGAGTTCACACGGGAAACCTAAACAAGCCAGAGCGTAAAGACACAATACCCCATCACACCAGCTGGAGAACCTTGGCAGTTACAGATGCCCAACATGAAAAGAATAACAACTACAGGAGTGAGGGAGGGCGGGGATGAGAAAGGGACGAGACTTGTCCCAAGGAAATGGCAGCTCGCTGACACCATATAGGGCTTTAAAGGTAAGTACCAGCACTTTGAAGTGAATTCGGTATGCTATTGGCAGCCAGTGCAGCGCGTTCAGCACTGGCCGGATGTGCTCCCACCTAGGGAGACCCATCACAAACCTGGCTGCGGTATTCTGCACTAGCTGCAGCTTCCGGATTTGTGACAAGGGCAGCCCCATGTAGAGAGTGTTACAGTAGTCTAATCTCGAGGTGACCATCGCATGGATCACTGTAGCCAGGTCGTCATGGTCAAGGAAGGGAACCAACTGCTGAATCAGCCGAAGATGGTAAAAGGTCATCTTAGCAATGGCTGCCACCTGGGCCTCCATTGTTAAGGAGGGATCCAGAAGCAATCCCAAACTCCTAAACTCCGGCGCTGGCACCAATGATGCCCCATCGAAGGTCAAGAGCGGGAGCCCCATCCCCAACCCACCCCGACTCAGGCACAGGACCTCCGTCTTTGCCAGATTTAGAATCAGCCAGCTCAGTCTAAGCCAACCAGCCACGGCTTGCATTGCCCGGTCCAGATCTTCCGGGCTGGAGTCTGACTGGCCACCCAACATCAGATTGAGCTGTGTGTCATCAGCATACTGCGTCATCAGCATACTGATGACACCGCAGCCCATACCTCCGGCCAATCTGGGCAAGGGGGTGCATGTAGATGTTAAACGACATTGGGGAAAGCACCGCCCTCTGAGGCACACCGCACTCAAGCGGGTGTCTCCTGGACTGCTGTCCCCCTAGCACCACCCTTTGTCCTCAACCCTGGAGAAAGGAAGCAAGCCATTGCAAGGCAAGCCCTTGCATCCCCATGTCGGCGAGGTGGTGGGTCGGCAACTGATGGTCGACTGTGTCAAACGCAGCCGATAGATCTAACAACAACAGCACTGCTACACCACCCCGATCCAGATGTTACCGGAGGTCATCAGTAAGGGCCACCAGCGTTGTCTCCGTCCCATGTCCCGGGCGAAAACTGGACTGGAAGGGATCTGTAGACTAACCTGGCCATGTTTTGAACTGTTGTTCTGGGGAACCCTGCAGTTTCTTGGAAGTGTAAAGCGAAAGGTACCCAAACGTACTCCTGAGGTAAAACTCATTTGAAAGGAGTATTGATGATTGTACTACATGGTTTCAAAAACCTGCAAAAATCTTTTGAACCAAAGGTAACAGTGGGACTGCAAAAATATCTGTATACACAATGGGAAGCAAAATGTCTGTCAGACCACTTTACTCTCTTAAAAACTGTTTCTGGTCTTCCGAGGGGGGGAGGATTTGACAGGGATTTCACAGTGTATGCTCTCCTGAGCTTCTTGGGAAAAGGGCAAGATAAATATTCACAGACAGATAAATATGTACTGGGCCTCCTTTCAGATTCTCAGGATTTTCTCGGCCGGCAGATCAATATAATTTTTTTTTATCTGAAGGTATGGTGTCTGAACACTCCTTGGCAAAAGAAATGTTGGTCCTCAGTGCACAACTGCAATGACTAAACATTACCTCATGTCAAGACAGTAATCACTGGAAGGGTATTTGCTTGTCCCCAATAAAATATTTTATTTTCTGAGTAAATAAGGCACAAGACTGCTACATTTAAAAAGAAGGACGAGTGAGCCTGCACGTATAAACCAGTCTGTAATATGACTAGAAAAAATTATGAGCTTTTTTTGTTTGTTTGTTTTAGCCATGTCATTCATCCATCCTCTCACGGTGCTGTCATGCCAGTGGTTTTCAAACTGTGTTCCTACGAATTCTGGAACCCTTCAGATGTTTATCCCAAGAGTGTCATGGAGAGACAACTTATTCATTGCTGTCGTTGTTGTTACTGTTGATTTATAAACCAGCCTCCCCCAGAGGGCTCAGGGTGGTATACATCATTATTAAACATACAAAAGGTATAAAACAGATGACTTAAATTACACTTACGATTGTATTGTTATGCACTCTGCATTTCCCTGAACAATGAGCCATTCCAGGGCTACATTAGAAGTAAGGATGTCAACTGCATGGAGAGAGAGAAATGTCCTGTCCCTTTAAGAGAGGCTTAATGGGATGTTATTTACCTAGTGATGTTATTGACCGCCATGCTTATTTCCACACGTTAAGCTTCTGTTAAAGGGACAGGACATTTTTCTCCAAGCCTGTTGGCATCCCTAGTTAGAAGAACACTAGACACATGGCTTTTTTTGTAACATTTCCTTAGTTTATGGACATACCACATATAAAGGAAAACAGACACTCTTAAAGGCCAGCAAATCCACCACCCCACATCAGATCCCCAAAGAGAAACAGGGGGACTCACACACTATAAAGTCCTTGTGTCTCTAATGTCAGCAGATATGATCTGGGAATTCAGTGCTCAGAACTCAGCTCCCAGGCAATTCAGAATTGGACTGCAGTGCATGGAGACGGGGGCCTTATGGAAGAAGAAGAAGAAGGCTTGCCGCTCGGACATCAGACGCGAGAGGTCATTCCGGCTCCCCCAGCTCGCATTAGGGGCTCTTTAAAAAGTTATGGCCGCTGTCACCGGCAGCCGCAGCAACGGCCGCAGGGGGGGCTTGAAAGGTTCCCCCACCTCCTTGAGCCCCGGGGTGGTGGCCGTCCACTCCTAGGGGCAAATGCCGCCTCTCGCCTTACCGCTCGGACATCAGATGTGAGAGGTCATTCTGGCTCCTCCAGCTCTCGTTAGGGGCTCTTTAAAAAGTTATGGCCGCTCGGACATCAGACACAAGAGGCAGCATTTGCCCCTAGGAGCGGAAGGCCACCACCCCAGGGCTCTCACACACTATAAAGTCCTTGTGTCTCTAATGTGGTTGGTCAGCAGATATGATCTGGGAATTCAGTGCTCAAAACTCAGTTCCCAGGCAATTCAGAATTGGACTGCAGTGCATGGGGACGGAGCCTTATAGAAGGAGGAGGAGGAGGAGATTGGATTTATACTCCATCCTTCATTTGGAGTCTCAGAGTGTGTGTTTAAAGAGGGAGGGAGGGAGAGAGGGAGGGAGGGAGGGAGGGAGAGAGAGAGAGAGAGAGAGAGAGAGAGAGAGAGAGAAATGGCACAGCGCTGTTGTGTTCTTAATGCTAGGCATCAGAATTCAGAAAGCAGCATAATTTTACATAGCAGCAGAGTTTAATAAGTCAGATTCTTTCCCTGTGTAGAGCTGCAGTGACAACAACTCCCTTTTTTGTCTGTTCTTGCCAACTCTATGTTCTACAGTGGACTAGAGAGGCCTAAAACACTGGCCGGATTAAAGGAACAAAAGTTGACACAAACACCGCAAGCTCTAAGGCAGAGTCAGTCAATATAACTAGAAGCCATTGATCCCTGAAACACAGTGATGCTTTTGTTGTTTTAAAAATCAATAGTGCATGTTGAACACATGCAAATACAGAGTTGGTTCTTTTCAATTACACTGTAAAGCACTTTCCTCCTTCAGCAGAGTGGTAGGGAGTATCTTTTGTTTTTATCATCGCTCATATGCTTGTGCAGCACAGCAAATACTTTTATTCCCGAAAGTGTGAGGAGACTCAACCAAGCCTAGGATTTGTTTTGTGGCTTGAAGCAAACCTGACACCCTCTATGACCTGGCTCATTTTGATTGTTGAAGGATTATTTGGGTTAGCAGAGTGCTCAAGGCACATAACGCAGCAGAGTCTTATGTGGGTTTTGTGTGCTGACAAGAAACAAAGTCACACACGGAGCCTCTTTATCTTTGTAAAAGCTTACTTCTTACTTATGTTTATTAGCTTCTATGAGCAAAGGACTTAAGCTCAATTATAAAAGATGAATATACAACATTAGCTCTTTGCGGAAGCTAATATGAGTTCTTTATTGTAAGAAACTCCATTCTAGACAGGATAGAGTAGAGACAGGATTCTAATCTAGTCTAACTAGCAAGGATGGATAGAGATGCAGGAAACATGTCCTGCCCTCATGGTCCTCATGTCCTGCCAAGATGGAGAAAAGTAGCATAGTGTGGAGAGAAGGTGTCAGGCTGGAAGGAAGGAAGATATCCTGAGAGTAGCAATCTATCCATCAAAGGGATAGTATCAGAGCAGTAGAAGGGAAGGATGTTCAGGGTCCTGGACTATCTCTCTCTCTGACTCTCTATTGTCCCTCTCCGAAGTTTGAGGCTAAGAAACAGTGCAAAGTCCTTCACTTCCAACAGTTGTCCCATCAAGGTAAGAGAGTCTCTTTTGTACTTATAACAGACAATGTTAAACAGATGAACATAAGAACATACGAACATAAGAGATGCCAATGTTGGATCAGGCCAAAGGCCCATCCAGTCCAACACTCTGTATCACACAGTGGCCAGAAATACCAGTGCCATCAGGAGGTCCACCAGTGGGGCCAGAACATTAGAAGCCCTCCCACTGTTGACCCCCCCCCAAGCACCAAGAAGACAGAGCATCACTTGCCCCAGAGTCCCTATCCATACCTTGTGGCTAATAGCCACTGATGGACCTCTGCTCCATATGCTTATCTAATTCTCTTTTGAAGCCGTCCATGCTTGTAGCTGCCACCACCACTTCCTGTGGCAGTGAATTCCAAGTGTTAATCACTCTTTGGGTGAAGTGAATTCCAAGTGTTAATCACTCTTTGGGCTCAGCGGTAGCATCAGCTTTGCATGCTGAAGGTCCTCGGTTCAACCCTGGCATCTCCATTGAAAAGAACTGGGTAGTAGGTGATGTGAAAGATCTCTGCCCTGGACACCTGGAGAGCCACTTCCAACCTGAGAAGGCACTACGGATCTTGATGGACCAATGGTTTGACTCAGTAAAAGGCATATCCGTCTGTTCAAGTCCAGCGGCACCTTAAATATGTATGTAAGTCCTGTCAAATCACAACTGACTTATGGCGACCCCAGGAAGGGGCTTTCAAGGCAAGTAGGAAACAGAGGTGGTATGCCATTACCTTGTCTTCCATCCAAATACTGAGCCTTGGTACTTGGCTCAGGGGGGAGAGGCTATGGCTCAGTGGAAGAGCCTCTGTTTGGCATGCAGAAGGTCCCAGGTTCAATCCTCGGCATCTCCAGTTGAAAGGACCAGGCAGCAGGTGATGTGAAAGACCTCTGCCTCAGACCCTGGAGAGCCGTTGCTGGTCTGAGTAGACAATACTGACCTTGATGGACCAATGGTCTGATTCGGTGTAAGCAGGGGTCGTTTCGTAGAAAAAGAGCTAGGGGAACTCATTAGCATAACTCATTAGCATATGCCACACCCCCTGACATCACCGGAAGTGTGTCATAAGGCCACACACCCCACCCCCAATGGTCCCGGCCGCCGCCACCGGCCTTGCAGCTCCATGAGGGGCCCGGCGGTGGACCTCCAAGGCCGGCGGGAGTGCTAGGAAGCCCCGCGAAGGCCCTCCCTGGCCCCAGGCAGGCAGGGGTGGGGAGAGGCAGGGAGGAAGCAACTTACCCTCCCTCTTCTCCTGCCTCCTCCTGGCTGAATGAGGGCCGGAAGCGGGGCGGCCGGAAGCAGGGGGCGGGGCTTCGTCATGTGCCCCGCCCCCATACCTCACCCGGGGGAACTGCGATCCCCCGCGTTCCCCCCCGAAATGACCTCTGGGTGTAAGGCAGCTTCATGTGTGAGCCTGGTTAGCTTCCAAGATCTGACAAGAATGGACTATTCCTAGCGACCCTCCCTGTGCCTTACAGACTAACAAAATTCATTCCAGCATGAGCTTTCATGAGTTACTTCATTGAATGCATAAACTTTACATTATATTTAAAGTTTCAAGCAACAGAACAGAGGTGGGATATTAAAAGAAAAGGGCGGTCAGAAAAAATAACCAATCAAATATATTTTTATTCATTTTAGTGGGCTAGGTTCACTTCTGACTGTTGAAGATGAACAGAGCAGGTGACACATCAAATGAGATCTAATTAAGGAAGTTGCACTGAGAAATATGAGAAGCAAAAGTAGCTTTGTAAAGAGTAGGTAGCTTTGTAGCTTTGTAAAGAGTAGGTAGGTCATGCCATGATGTTAGCTGCTACAGGAAAACCAAGTCCTTATGCAAACTTGGTGGAAAGTCAGTGTTAAATTTCTTGATGAATCCTAATTCAATACTTTCACGTTGGAGTTTGCCTTTGAACAGCTTCTGTAAGCAATGGAATGAAAAAGAATGGAAGGGGGTGATCCATAAGGTAAGTTGGACCCAAGTTTTCAAGATCAAAACCCGCTCCTAGAACTGGACCCCTGAATCAAACAATATAGTTCTTATAGAAGAAGAAGAAGAAGAGATTGGATTTGTACCCCGCCCTTCACTACCCAAGGGAGTCTCAGAGTGGCTTACAAACTCCTTTCCCTTCCCCTCCCCACATAACAGACACCCTGTGAGGTAGGTGGGGCTGAGAGAGCTCTGACACAAACTGATGTTTTTCAAGGACAGCTGTGCCAGAACTATGGCTTGCCCAAGGTCATCCAGCAGGTGCAAGTGGAGGAGTGGGGAATCAAACCCGGTTCTCCCAGATTAGAGTCCGCACACTTAACCACTACACCAAACTGGCAGTGTTTACAATACAGTGGCAGGAGAACAGAGGTCCAAACTGAATGACAGAAAATCAATGTGCCCTCTAGGGGCCCATTGAGCAGTGGAACATTTTTTTAAAAAAAATCGATAACACAGAACAGCACATAGCCCCGGCACTTGACAAATGGCAGTCATTTAGGCCATAGTTCCTCATTCTCTGGTTTAATGGAATTCCCACCTTCAGAGGGTTTCGGTGCCATTCGAAGGCTGGTACGGAGGAGGAGAGCACACAGGTGAAGTCATCCGAGTGGTGGGTCTTTTCCAGTTGGAGGTCTTACCACTTGGGATAAGTTCGTTGTCCTGCTCAGGAACCAAGGTAAGCACCTCTATTAGCCTTATATATCAGGGTCCCAAATGATCATTTTGCTATATGGATGGCTAAGGATTTGAGCTAGCTGTCTTAGTACCCAAACTAGCTGCTAGAATGGACTTCTATCTCAGTTGGTATTTGACTAATTCTTTTTTCACAAGATGGGGTTGGAAAGTGCCGTCAAGTCACAGCCGACGTATGGCGACCCAGCACGGTTTTCAAGGCAAGAGATGAACAGACAGGGCCGCAGCAAGGATTTTTCAGTCTGTGGGGCAATTTTTTTTCTTGTGGGGCACCTAGTATGTGTTTTTTTTCCCTTGCGGGACACAGACACACAGATACACTCTTCAGCCAGAATAATGCAAAACAAATGCAAGGACTCCAGTTTGGTGTAGTGGTTAAGTGTGCGGACTCTAATCTGGGAGAACTGGGTTTGATTCCCCACTCCTCCGCTTGCAGTTGCTGGATGACCTTGGGCAAGCCATAGTCCTGTCAGAGTCCTGTCAGAGTTGTCCTTGAAAGGGCAGTCCTTGAAAGAGTTCTCTCAGTCCCACCTACCTCACAGGGTGTCTGTTGTGGGGAGGGGAAGAGGAAGGAGTTTGTAAGCCCCTCTGAGACTCCAAGTGAAGGGTGGGGTATAAATCCAATCTCTTCTCTTCTTCTTCTTCACTGTCAGGGGGCCTGGGGTGGATGGGAAGTCGGGGGGCCTTGGCAGTAAGGGGGAGCAGGCCCCGAGAGGCCCCACTGTAGCTATGGACCCGTGAACAGAAGTGGTTTACAATTGCCTGCCTCTGCTTAGCAACTCTGGGCTTCCTCGGTGGTCTCCCATCTAAGAATTATCCAGGGCCGACTCTGCTTAGCTTCTGAGATCCGACAAGATTGGGCTTGCCTGATCTCTCTGTCTGTCTACTTATGGGACAGGGGTGGCCAAACTTGCTTAACGTAAGAGCCACATAGAATAAACGTCAGATTTTTTTCCCCGCTGGATGGGGTCGAGTAACATCTATGGGTCTTAATCTCTCTATTGTTATGTAAGATACTGGGGAGTCCATCTTGCAAATTTGATTCCATCTTGTTAAATTTTGATTGCAACCACTGAGCACTTTAATGTTGATTGTTTTATCCTGTTTTTATGTTATTTTATGTTTTGGCACATGGTGCCCTGTTGTAAGCCGCCCTGAGCCCGCTTGCGGGGAGGGCGGGGTAGAAATGTAGTAATAAATAAATAAAATAAATGTTTGAGAGCCGCAAGACATGAACAAATGTCACACACACGTTTTCACTGGAAAATATGTAAATTTGCTTTTTATTAACATTACACGAGACTGCCAAAAATAAATTGATAATGATATTTATTTACCCAATGATATTTGTAGGCTGAGGTGGGGGGCTTTGAGAACACATTTAAAGTTAAAGCTGCTTTCTTTCTCTGCTCCCCCCACCCCCCACAGACACACTTCAAGCCTTCCCAGGGAAGGGAGCACTGCCTGGGGAAAGGTGGACCTCCCCTTCGCTTCCCCAGCTGCCCTGCCGGGAGCCAAAAATGCGTGTGAAAGAGCCCCATGTGGCCGCGGAGCCACAGTTTGACCACCCCTGTTATGGAAGGTGCTTGCCATCTTTCTTTCTTTCTTTCTTTTTTTTTGCTGAAGGTTGTGTGTAAATAGCTGTTATTTATTTGGATACGAACAGGTATATGCAGGGGTCATTTCATAGAAAAAGAGGTGCAGGAGCTCATTAGCATAACTCATTAGCATAACTTGTTTGCATATGCCACACACCCTGATGTCCCCGGAAGTGTGTCAGAAGGCAACACCCACCGCTCAGGCTCCACTGGACTGTTTTGGACTGCTAGCTATTGGGGGGGGGGGAACGTGCAGATCTGTCCTCGCAGAGGAAGGAGAGCTTGCATCCAGAGGTCATTT
>NW_015165278.1:268896-287326 GCF_001447785.1 Gekko japonicus
AAGAACAGGCAGGCGAAGGGGATCCCAGCTCACAGGTAGCTGAGGATGTCCCGCTGCAGAAAGCTACACAAGCCTGCAAAATCGCGACTCTCAGGCTGACAGGAGCTCCCCAGCTGTTGAAGCCCAATGACCCAGAACCAGAGTGCGCCCCACCACCAATGCTCCCTCTAAGCTGTGGAGTCCTGTGAGCAAAAATTCTACTTTGTGAGCTACTGGCATTAAAGTTGTGAGCAAGCGATTTGGCTACTGCATAAATTAGTGTGCTCTGGAGCCATCCCTTCCTGAGCTGAGACAAAAATGTGTGAGCCGGAGGCTAAAAAACTGTGAGGTAGCTCACACTAACTCAGCTTAGAGGGAACACTGCCCATCACCCACCTGGCCCCCCTCATCTCAGAGCCACCAGAACCAGCGCTTTTTTTCTGGGGGAATGCTCCGGAACAGAGTTCCAGAACCTCTTCCACAAAATTCTTTTCAAAACGTTTAAAAGTTCATGAGTTTTCAGTATACAGATTGAAAACTTCATTTCCTGCTTGAGAGTTCTGGCACCTCTTTAAAAAAAGAAAAGAAAAGAAAAAGCCCTGTCTAGGAGGAGGAGGAAGAAGAAGAGGAGGAGGAGGAAGAGACTGGAATTATACCCCGCCATTCAGTCTCAGCATGGCTTACAATCTCCTTCTCCTTCCCCTCCCCACAACAGACACCCTGGGAGGTAGGTGGGGCTGAGAGAGCTCTCTTGAGAACTGCCCTTGAGAGCGACTCTGAAAGAACTTATGACTGACCCAAGGTCACACCAGTAGCTGCATGGGGAGGAGTGGGGAATCAAACCCGGTTCTCCCAGATTAGAGTCTGCGCTCCTAACCACTACACCAAACTGGCTCCTAACCACAACACCAAACATAGGCAAAGGAGGGTCTGGCATGAGATGGAGGAAAGGAGATGGCGTGCACAATTAGCAGCCCAGAGACACCTGGCTCTAGACAGCAAGGAGGAGAGCGTGCACACCTGCATAATACACCCCAGCAGCGAGTCAGGCATCTCTCCTGTAAAGGGTCAAGGTGAGACAGGCTATGGAAGCGACGTGTCTAATTACTCCTGACCTTGCTGCTGCTGACTCTGCCTCTGGACTGTGGTTCTGACTCTTGGACCATATCTGGACCTTGACTCTTGGGTTTGCCCTGAACCTGCTTCTGTCGCTGACCTAGGACTGGACTCCAGCCACGCTGCTCCAGATTGTGTCTACATCTCAGCTGACTTGCACCTTGATTGTGCGACGCCGCTCTGTGCTCCGCCAGATCCAGGACAGCCTGAAGGAGCCAGAAAAAATTCTTAAGCACAAGGATGAATCACTGGCAACCAAGATCTAGATCATTCATGACAAAGTATTCCCCATTACTATGTATAGGTGTGAAAGTTGGACAATGAAGAAAGCTGACAGGAAGAAAGTTGATTCATTTGTGTCACAGCTCAGGTGGGGTGTCACCTGGCGCTGCCACCACTCTGGATTTAGGATCCCTTGAGAAGGCCCAGAGCACCCTCCCAAGACCTTCAGACCTTCCTTTTGGCTGAATAATAGGCATTAGGACCAGGCAGAGTACAACAAGGAAAAGGTTTATTTTATAGGAGGTCAAACAACAAGGTGCAGAATAACAGTAAGTGGGTGAAAAGAAATCAAATGCCCTAATGCGTCTAAATATATACTGTCCCTAGCTCACTATTCCAAGTGGCACTAGACTACTCACCCTTCCCTCAGGATGAGGGTTTCTTCCCTGCAGCAGCCTTCCTTCTGGCTCTGCCCTCTGGGAAGAAGATCAGCTTTTCCTGCTGCTCCAGATCTTTTATTCCAAGCCCTCCTCTTTTCCTATTGGTCAGTTTTGGCTTCAAAACCTCTCAGGGGCTTCTGGGAGTTGTAGGCCCAGGCTCACCTACTGCTAGCCAGGCTCCCTGGGCCTAGTAGGCCTCTGATGGCACAGCCCAGATCATGACAATTTGAAATGTGGTGTTGGAGGAGAGACTTATGGATACTGTGTGGACTGCCAGCTGTGGTGTAGTGGTTAAAAGCAGCAGACTCTAATCTGGAGAACCGGGTTTGATTCCCCACTCCTCCACATGCAGCCAGCTTGGTGACTTTGGGTCAGTCACAGTTCTCTCAGAGCTGTTCTCTCAAGAGCAGTCCTTGAAAGAGCTCTCTCAGCCCTACCTACCTCACAGGGGTTCTGTTGTGGGGAGAGGAAGGAGACAGTAAGCCGCTCTGACACTCCGAGTGATGGACGGGGTACAAATCCAACTCTTCTTCTTCAAAAAGACACCTCATAGGTCAATTCTGTGCAGGAACTCACTTTTAATCAGTCTGATTCTAAGGAGGCGAAAATGTTACTCTGGCCACTCTCATCTGAATAGTAGTAGTAGTAGTAGTAGTAGTAGTAGTAGTTTCTAAAATAGAAAGGTGAGGACTGGTGGGGTAAAAGGCTGCCAACCTCTAAGTGGCACCTGGAGATCTTCTGTTATTACAATTGATCCCCAGATGACCAAGATCAGAAAATGGCTGCTTTGGAGGGTGGACTCTATGGCATTGTACCCTGATGAGGTCCCTCCCCTCCCCAAACCCCGCCCTCCCCAGGCTCCACCTCCAAAATCTCCAAATATTTCTAGGGTTGCCAGACCCCTGCTCTGGCCAGGGGATCCCCCGGTCTTTGGAGCTCCAATCCACCGCTGTCTGGCTGTCCAGCTGGGGAAGCCCCACCCCCGAAGAGGGATGTCGTTGAGGACAAAAAACCATAGAGTTTTTGCCCCCAAACTAGAGCATCACTCCTGACGTTGGCAGAGCGATGACATCACTTCTGGGCAACATCATCGTGGCACACACCCCAGAAGATCCCGATTGGCAGCCTGGAGGCCCCCCCCCCAATCGGCAGCCAGGTAGGACCTGGAAACCCTAGGTATTTCCCAGCCCAGATTTGGCAACCCTCGTGTGGTATAATAGTTACAGTGTAGCACTAAGACCTGAGCTGCCGTTCAGTCATGGAAGCCTGCCGGGTGACCTTGAGGCACATCACAACCTCTCCGCCTAACCCACCCTCACAAGTTTAAGTCCAGTGGCACCTTTACGACTGTTAGACTCCTGCAGCAATCGGTTCCCAACAGCTTTCATTCAAAGAAGTAAAGTTTATCGAGACTTTGATAGCATGCAGATATCTTAACGCTTTTTGTGTCAGAACTAAATAAAAGCACGCGTAGCAGGCAGATATACTTTATTCAAGGAGACTCCCTGATGGAGGGCCAGTCAGGAATCAGATAGCAGCCCGCCAAAGTAACGGGCTACTTTTCCCAAGAGAAAGACTACACCAGGCACTGAAGGTCATACATAGATAATAGAAACATAGGAGATGCAGCAGAAATGAAACTTAACATTCCAGAGTCACCCCCACTCCCGTGGCAGCCAGGGCTTGACCAGCCAGGGCTTAGCTGACTGAAAAGTACGCAGACGGAGAGTGATTTCAGCAAAGTTTATTCAATCAGGAACAAGACAACTTTGGCCGGCTCGCAGGCCGGCTTATATTCTCTGAGAAATTGCCACCCAAAACACACACCCCACTTCCCAATAGGTTATTTACAGTGGCTGAGAGTCCCATTGGCTCTCGGCCAGGAACCTAGCCCCCTGATTGGAGCGGGCTAGGATCTGCATAGTCCATTGTCTCTTGGAGCGAAGCTCGACGTTAGTCTCTGGACTTGTCTGGACTTGTCTGGACTTGTCAGGACTGTTTGTCTCTGGACTTGTCTGGACTTGATACATTACACTGACATTGACCAACAAAGTTTTATTATTCCTGGTATAAGCTTCTGTGTGCATGCACACTTCTTCTGTGCATGTGCAACAAAGCTTATACCAGGAATAATAAAACTTTGTCAGTCTTCATGGTGCCACTGGACTCAAACTTTGTTTTACTGCTTCAGACCAACACGACTCCCCACCTGAATCTACACTCACAAGGCGGTTGGAGTGAGGATTAAGCGGAGCAGGGGGAAACGATGTCAAAGGCCGGTTTGGGTCCCTGATTAGGGAGGAAAGCCAGATATAAAATCATAGCAGTTAACAATCATTTTTAAAAATTTAGATCTCCCTGTCAGAGGAAGTTGAGAACCCCCTGAGCCGTTTCTGAAACCATACTTCTTGTCAAGAGTTGCTCTCTGAAAAACAATAATTAAAAAAAAAAAAACTTGGCAAAGGAGACCTTCAGAGGAGAGACCATAATTTCTTGCCAGAGATGCTGCAACCTCTCATGCTCTGCAAACTGCTTGCGCTGTTTTCTCCTTGGTAAACTGGACGTCTTGTGCTTGAAGCACTCGAGGCCATTACATCAACCACTTTAGCCACTGCAAGAAGTCAGCCACCCACATAATCATAAGTAGGATGTTTAAACGAGGATCTGTGGAAATTACCAGACTGGCCATTAAAGATGAGAAATGTTCTTCAAAGGGAGTTCGTGAATGTAAACAAACAAACAAGAGGGGTGGAAATGCCTGCAGTTCACCTGCTGAAATTGCTTGCGTCGAGCGCTTGAAGCCACCTTATACCAGACTGGTCCATCAAGGTCAGTATTGTCTACTCTGATGGATAGTGGCTCTCCAGTATCTCAGGCAGAGACGCAGGAACATAGAGCTGGAAGGGATCTTAAGGGTCATCCAGTACAACCCCCCGCACAACGGATGGAATTCACAGCTACCCACCCCCCACTCCTCCAGTGACCCGCTGCTCTAGTCCCAGAGGAAGACAGAAAATCTCCAGGATCTCAGAAGCTAGGCAGGGCCAACCCCGGCAAGTACCTGGAAAGGGTGACCTCCAAGGAATATCAGAAGTAGGGTGCAGAGGGAGGCTAATCAAGCCACCTCTCTGAAAAGCCCCCAAGCCCCCTGTAGGGGTCACCAGAAGTCACCATGACTTCCAGGCAAGCACATAAAACACACACACATTAAAAAAAAAAAATAACCTCCAGGATCCCTGAGCCAATCTAGCCTGGTCTTTCATATCACTTTCTACCTGCTCCTTTAACTGGACATAGCAGGTATTGAACCTGGGACCTTCTACGTGCCAAACAGATGCTCTACCACTAAGTCATGGCCCCTCCATATCGAAGAAGAAGAAGAAGAGGATTGGGTTTATACCTCCGCCCTTCACTACCCAAAGGAGTCTCAGAGCGGTTTACAAACCCCTTTCCCTTCCCCTCCCCACAACAGACACCCTGTGAGGTAGGTGGGGCTGGGAGAGCTCTGACAGAAACGGCTCTTTTTCAAGGACAGCTCTTATCAGAGCTATGGCTTGCCCAAGGTCATCCAGCCAGGTACAAGTGGAGGAGTGGGGAATCAAACCCGGTTCTCCCAGATTAGAGCCCGCGCACTTAACCACTACACCAAGTTGGCTCTCTCTAATTGGGTTTGATTCCCCACTCCTCCACATGCAACTGCTGGTGTGACCTTGGGTGAGTCATAAGTTCTTTCAGAGCTGTGCTCTCAAGGGCAGTCCGCGAAAGAGCTCCCTCAGCCCCACCTACCTCACAGGGTGTCTGTTGTTGGGAGAGGAAGGGGAAGGAGTTTGTAAGCCGCTCTGAGACTCCTTCGGGTGCTGAAGTGTGGGATATAAAGGCAATCTCTTCTTCTTCTTCTCTACACCTCACTGGCTCTCCTCTGCTGTAGCTGGAAAGAGGTAGGGATATTTAGCAACACAGTGATGTTACACCAGAATTTTTTGTTTTCTAGACCCTACAGGGAAGAGAAGTGAGGAAGTCTTGGGGGTTATTCTTTTTGGCAATAGCTGCTGAATCTTTGCAAGGTTCAAGGTTCAAATTACATGTGCCATGGGAGGGTCTCCTGGTGGTTTTTAAAAAAACATGAAAAAGACACTGGGCTGGATGATCCACACTAAATTTTCTGCTAACAGAAGGGGAGAGGAGAATGTTGTAAGCCAACTGGAGTCCCCATTGGGGAGAAAAGTGGGGTACAAATCAAGTAAATACATAAATAAATGACCCCAATGGTAGGAAGGGACCGTCAGTCGTTGTGCAAAGAACATTTCTGCCAACAGATGGCGCTGTAGGATTTTGTCAGGGCTAACTTTTAAACATTTTATGTTTAAACATTTTTTCCTGTGAATAAAAAACAGATCCCGGCAATGGATATATTAAGGTGAAATGGGTTAGGTTTTAACATGTTTGTGAATAAAAAAAAGCAAGCATCTAGGAAACACAAGATGATACAGGCTATTTACCCAGGGTCCCTCTAAACTGTGGAGTCCTGTGAGCAGAAATTCTACTCTGTGAGCAACTGGCATTGAAGTTGTGAGCGAGCAATTTGCCTGCTGCATAAATTAGTTTGCTCTGGAGCCATCCTTCCTGGGCTGAGAAATGTGAGCTTGAGGCTAAAAAACTGAGCTGGCTCACACTGACTCAGCTTAGAGGGAACCAGGATGAAAAGGCCTGAGCTGTGATATTCTCATAGGCTTGCCAACTTCCAGGTGGTAGCTGGAGATCTCCTGCTATTACAACTGATCTCCAGGTGGCAGTGAGAAAACAACCACTTTGGAAGGCAGGCTTTTTGGCACTATGCCCCGTTGAAGCCCCTCCCCAAACCCCGCCCTCCTCAGGCTCCACCCCCCAAACCTCCAGGTATTTCCCAAGCTGGAGCTGGCAACCCTATATTCTTAGCACCTAGGGATGCCATGCCAGCCTTCAGATGGGACCTGGAGATCCCTTGGAATTACAGCTCATCTCCAGCCTACAGAGATCAGTCCCCCTGGAGAGAATGGCTGCTTTGCAGGCTGGACTCTGTAGCATTGTACCTAACTAAGGTTCCTGATCTCCTCAGGCTCCATCCCCATATCTCCAGGAGTCTCCCAACCCGGATCTGGCAACCCTAGCCCCCCATCTCCCACTGCTGGCCGGGGGGGACCTGGCAACCCTAGGCCACCTCCAACAGCACAGGCAAGGGACTCAGGCACCTTAGGTAGCAATGGTCTGACCCTCCTTCTGTCTGCCCCTATTGCAGAAGATAGGCTGTAGCATTGGGAACATAAGAACATAAGAGAAGCCGATGTTGGATCAGGCCAAAGGCCCATCCAGTCCAACACTCTGTATCATACAGTGGCCAAAAATACCAGGTGCCATCAGGAGGTCCAGCAGTGTGGCCAGGACATTAGAAGCCCTCCCACTGTTGACTCCCCCCCCCCAAGCACCAAGAAGACAGAGCATCACTTGCCCCAGAGCCCCTATCTATACCTTGTGGCTAATAGCCACTGATGGACCTCTGCTCCATATGCTTATCTAATCCCCCTTTGAAGCCGTCCATGCTTGTAGCCGCCACCACTTCCTGTGGCAGTGAATTCCATGTGTTAATCACTCTTTGGGTGAAGAAGTACTTCCTCTTATCCGTTCTAACCCGACCGCTCAGCAATTTCATGGAGTGCCCACGAGTTCTTGTACTGTGAGAAAGGAAGAAAAGTACCTCTTTCTCTACCTGCTCTTTCCCATGCATAATCTTATAAACCTCGATCATGTCACCCCTCAGTCGTCTTTTCTCCAAGCTAAAGAGCCCTAAGCGCTTTAACCTTTCCTCATAGGGAAAGTGTTCCAACCCTTTTATCATTCGAGTTGCCCTTTTCTGCACTTTTTCCAAAGCTATAATATCCTTTTTAAGGTGTGGTGCCCAGAACTGCACACAGTATTCCAAATGAGGTCTCACCATTGATTTATATAGGGGCATTATTATATTGGCTGATCTGTTTTCAATACCCTTCCTAATAATCCCCAGCATAGCATTGGCCTTCTTTATTGCAGTCACACACTGTCTCGACACTTTCAGTGAGTTATCCACTACAACTCCAAGATCTCTCTCTTGATCAGTCTCTGCCAGTTCAGACCCCATCAATGTGTATTTATATTTAGGATTTTTGGCTCCAATGTGCATCACCTTGCACTTGGCCACATTGAACCCCATTTGCCATGTTGACGCCCACTCGCCCATCCTTGACAGATCCCCTTGGAGTGCCTCACAATCCTCACTGGTTTTCACCACCCTGAACAACTTTGTATCATCCGCAAATTTAGCCACTTCACTGCTTACTCCCATCTCCAAATCATTAATGAACAAGTTAAAAAGCAGTGGACCAAGTACTGATCCCTGCGGTACCCCACTGCTTACCACCCTCCACTGAGAAAATTGCCCACCTACACTCACTCTCTGTTTTCTATGAACTAGCCAGTTTTTGATCCATAAAAGGACTTGTCCTTCTATCCCATGATTTTTGAGCTTACTTAGGAGCCTTTGATGAGGAACTTTATCAAAAGCTTTCTGGAAGTCAAGGTAAATAATATCTATTGGATCCCCCTTGTCCACATGTTTGTTCACCCCCTCAAAGAACACTAACAGGTTAGTGAGACAAGATCTTCCCTTACAGAAACCGTGCTGAGTCTGCCTCAATAGGTTTTGTTCATCTATGTGCCTACTAATTCTTTCCTTAATAATGGTTTCCACCAATTTACCCGGTATCGACGTCAGACTGACTGGCCTGTAATTTCCCGGATCTCCTCTGGAACCCTTTTTAAAGATGGGAGTGACATTAGCTACCTTCCAATCCTCAGGAATGGAGGCAGATTTTAAGGAAAGATTACATATCTTTGTCAGGAGATCTACAAGTTCACATTTGAGTTCTTTCAGAACTCTCGGATGTATGCCATCTGGGCCTGGTGATTTTTCAGTTTTTAAGTTGTCTATCAGTTTTAGGACCTCCTCTCTCATCACCTCAATCTGACTCAGGTCTTCCAACACCCCTCCTGAAATCAGTGGTTCTGGAGTGGGCAAGCACTTCTCATCTTCCACAGTGAAGACGGAGGCAAAAAATGCATTTAGCTTCTCAGCCATTTCCCTATCATCCTTCAATACTCCTTTTACCCCTTGGTCGTCCAAGGGCCCCACTGCCTCCCTGGCTGGTTTCCTGTTTCTAATGTATTTGAAGAAAGTTTTATTGTTGGTTTTTACGTTTTTTGCTATATGCTCCTCATATTCCCTTTTTGCCTGCCTGACCTCAGACTTGCATTTTATTTGCCATAGCCTGTGTTCCGTTTTATCAGCCTCACTGTGACTAGCTTTCCACTGCTTAAAGGAATTCTTTTTACTTTTTACAGCCTCCATTACTCTGTTTGTTAACCATGCAGGCTTTTTCCTATACCTGTTTGTGCCTTTCCTAACCTGCGGAATATATATTTTTTGAGCTTCTAGGATCGTAGTTTTAAATAGATCCCAAGCTTCCCCAATTGTTTTGACCCTTTCTACTTTTCCTTTCAGTTTCCTCCCCACGTGTCCCCTCATATCAGAGAAATTACCCCTTATTGGCTTTCATCCGGCGGTTTGCTTTAAAGTTTTCTGTTAGCCGCCTAGTAGAAAGCTGAAAGGGATAAAAATATTGTAGCTGCAATAAGATAAATAGTGTTCGCATTTTCAGAAGAGTTTTGTGTTGCTTATACATATTCCTTTCCCCCTTTTAAAAAAAGCATTCACCAGTTTCTGAAGCCCTGTGTTCGCTTCCAGGCTCCACACAGTGAATGTTTTCTCTTGTTTTTATTTCCCATTTACTTCCCAGGTGTGTGTGATACATCATGTCTACCAGCAAATGCTCCAGATGCATTGGGATTTCCTTGTTCTCGCTCTCTATCTGTGCGATTGTCTCTAATCTTCTCCTCTACTTCCCTAATGGGCAAGTGCTAGACGCCGACAGGATCACTGACTTGGTCTGGTTTTTCCATGGCATTCTGGGAGCTGGAATACTGGTAAGCTGATCGGTGTATGTTAATGGTCCCCAACAGGGCATCTGTGAGCACTAAGGCACCCACTAATGTATTCCCTGGTGCCCACTTGCTCCCCCCCCCCAAAGAAAAGTCCTTTTCCTAAAGTAAAGGGCCAATCCTGTATTTCCTCTATCCCATTGGAGCAGGATATGCTTCAGAGCACCCAAGAGGCATCACCTTTGGGTCTACAGGAAGCGCCCATTCCTACATAGCTGCCTCCATCATAAGAGGGCGCTTGGCTTAGAATCGCCAAAAGTTTGTGATTGGCCCCCCCAGCATCCATTTTGTGATTGATCCAAGCTTGGGTGGCAGCCATTTTGTGGTGGTGGCAGCTACCCTTTCTCCAAAAGTGCCCTCTGGCTCAGCAAGCTGGGAATCTTTGCTGCAAGTGTTTTGGTATTTTTGTGGAATTGTTTCAAGAACACCTTTCAAATAGTATTGTCATAACTCCATAGCACCTGGTACCAAAACAGAACTTTATTAGGAAGATAAGCAAGTTCTGATCTGGGCCCTGCTAGGCCATAACCAGCCTCAGCCATAGGTTGCCATTTCCCCAATGGGGGCAGGGGTTTGCCTGCTTTCGGCCCCCCCGATCTGCCGGCCTCGATCTGGCTGACGGGGGAACCCTGCCCCCAAAATGCCCTTTCGCACCAATGTGCTTGGTGCAATGACGTCACCTGGAGGTGACAATAGAGTGTCCCCCCCCCCAACATGCCCTGCGTGATGTCGCTGGGATTGTTATATCCCAAAAATGTATCTGGAGGGATTGCTAATGCGAGGGGTCCCTCAGAACAAGACATTCATCAGGGATAGAACAGTGTAGTTTGGAAACACTGTATAGAGTTCCCAGGAGTGGACAAAAGAGACTGGAGGTTCTCTTCTGGATGTAAAGTACAATTTGGGTTGGATTCCTCCAGTGGTCGAAGAATTAATGGACTCCTAATTTAAACTAATCAAAATGGAAACAATACTGCTTGGTGAGCCACCTGGGTCTGGGGTTTGGAAAAGGAGTAGAAGCCAGGAGTTTTTACTATAAAGGAAATGTGGGGAGGAAAGATGAGGTGAGATTGATAGGATTAGGGTTCGAGGCTGAAAAGAAGCCGTTCTGGGGCAAGGCAAGTCCATTGTCCAGAGTATGCAGATGTCAGCAGGGTGGAGAGGGGGTTGCAGTTGTCAGACCAAGATAGTGGGGAATTTCACATTACCCCTTTTAAGCCATTATTGTACTGTCAGGTCGCTGCCTAGGCATGATTATAGGCCTGCTAGTTCTGGCGTCCATCTTTGTGTCCACTTATGTCAAGATGCCTGGTACATGGATTCCTGGGGTACCCCGATGGTTGAAAAGACCAGAGGTCATTTCGGGGGGGATCGCAGGGGATCGCAGTTCCCCCGGATGAGGTACGGGGGGTGGGGCACATGACGAAGCCCCGCCCCCTGCTTCCGGCCGCCCCGCTTCCGGCCCTCATTCAGCCAGGAGGAGGCAGGAGAAGAGGGAGGGTAAGTTGCTTCCTCCCTGCCTCTCCCCACCCCTGCCTGCCTGGGGCCAGGGAGGGCCTTCGCGGGGCTTCCTTGCACTCCCACCGGCCTTGCAGGTCCACCGCCGGGCCCCTGATGTCAGGGGGTGTGGCATATGCTAATGAGTTATGCTAATGAGTCCCCCTAGCTCTTTTTCTACGAAACGACCCCTGGAAAAGACCCCTCCTGAGAGACAGGGGGTCTGCATGGTCACATCCCCATCCCCCACTGGTTGCCTGGAGGGACCTGGCAACCCGAAGTATTTGCCTCTAAACATGGAGGTTTTGATGCACCCAGCCTTCAAGTATTTGTGTAACACCCCTTTAAAGCCACCTAGACCGTTACCTCATTGAAGCAAATTCCATACATTTATTTATTTGTTTGCTTCATTTATACCCTTGGGGTAGGGTTGCCAAGTCGAAAATCCATACCGGCGGGGGAGCGTTGCTGGACTCCGGGAGCTCTCCTCTGATGCGCACGCGCCGCCAGTACGTCCCGGAAGTGACGCGCGACGTCGATCACATTGGGGGCGTGGCCCCGATCGCCGGAGGGAAAACCATAGAGTTTTCCCTCCGACTATTGGGGCCGCGCCCCCAACGTGATCGACGTGGTTGCATCACCTCTTGTGACGCAGCCATGCTGCGCTTCGGGGGGCGGAGTTCCCACCAGGGCCCGATTCCATGGCGGCGAAAATCGGGCCTCCAAAGCGGGGGTTTACCTGCCCCCACTTGGCAGCCCTACCTTGGGGACCCAAAGTGGCTTACCTCAGTCTCCTCTTCTCCATTTCATCCTCACAACAGATCTACAACTACATTTTCAGATTGTGTGTGTTTAGATTTTGCAAGTTGCCTTGGGCATCGTGGAAAGGCAGGATATAAAGATTTCAAATAAAATGATTAAATAACACAACCCTGCAAGGTAGGTTAGGCTGAGAGTGTGTGACTGGCCCAAGGTCACCCAGCAAGCTTCTACGGCAGAGCAGCGATTTGAACTGAGCCCCCGGTCCCAGTTTGACACCACAACTGCAGTACAACCATGCCAAACAAATTGCATGTGATCTGAAGGACTTCATTTTATCTGTTATGAATCCACTGCTGATCGATTTAGTTGCGTAACCAAGGGCTCTTGTGTTATGGGACTTTGAGGAAACCTTCTCTCTTTTCATTTCCCCCACCAGAGGCATAATTTAATAAACTCTTATAAGTTCCCCTTGGCCACGGACAGAATGACTACTAATCCTGTTTACATCTGAGATATGGCTGAATTTGTTTTGTTTTATACCGAATCAGACCATTGGCCCATCAAGGTCAGTGTTTTCTAGTCAGACTGGCAGCGGCTCTCCAGTCAGACTGGCAGCTGTTCTCCGGGGGTTCAGGAGAATATATTGATATATTGGATGTTGAACCTGGGACCAGTGGGGAGAGGCTGTGACTCAGTGGAAGAACATCTGTTTGGCAAGCTGAAGGTCCCAGGTTAAATCCCCGGCATCTCCAGTTAAACAGGACCAGGCAGTAGGTGATGTGAAAGACCTCTGCCTGAGTCCCTGGAGACACGCTGCCAGTCTGACTAAACATCACTGACCTTTGCAGGCCAATGGTCTGATTCAGTATAAGGCAGTTTCATGTGCCCATGTTTGTATTCGTTTGTTCATTTTTGTTTGTTTGTTTGTTCGACTTTTTAATAACTCATATTTTACAGGCCTTTTTAGGGGTCAAAAAGCTAACAAACTTGGAAGTCTACAGAGAAAACATGTCATCATTATAAATGTCACTTTGGGGGAAAAAATATCTCCCATGTAGACAGTCTCAAAGCAAAAGATGTAAACAAAAGAAACGTGCCTTTATGGTCTCATTCAGAACAGGGCGTTTTGTGAAAAGTCCTCAGCGAAAACAGCCTAAGGTCAGGGTGACATGCGTCATGCTTGTACACAAAGAACAGTGAGGGCGGAGGAGCACCCATTGATCTTCTAAACTGGGGACTTGTGGTACTCTCTCCGACTAGTTATTGACCTACAAAACAGTGCCGTGATGAAAGCATGTCCTTTTCCTCTGAAATGATGAGCATTTGCACCAGCAGTGTGCTGTGGGTTGTCTCTTCACTGCCTACCTCACAATTTGTACTTGAATGCTGCTAAGGTTGGCTGTAGATATATGTGAGCCCTCAGTCCATAGTTCTCCTCCATCACAGCCTCCCGTATTCTGTAGTCCCCTCCTCTTCCCCCCCCCACCGCCATATTCATCTCCCTGTCCCCATCATGGCTCTAGCAGAGGGAGTGGAGTGTGACTCCTTTTGAACCCTTTCTAGCTCTGTCAGGACCTAAAAGGAGCGCTCCGCTCCTCGCAGAAACCTTCCTGTGGCAAAATGCAAGACACCAGGGGCTTCTGAGGCAATCTCCCGTTTTCCAGACGGAATATAATGGAGGAAGCAGACAGCAAGAGAACAATACTCGGCTATCTCTAGAGTTGCCCGTTCTCCCACTGGCAACCCCTGCTGCCTGCCACCCCTCTGTTGGCCAATGACAGATAAAGAAACAAACAAACAAAAAATCACCATCAGCCTGCCAGTGTTATGTCACTTCCAGGGAAAAACCAGAAGTCATGTCATGTCTCTCTAGGAATTGCTGGAAACTCTGTGGTTATACTGCCACTCCAAGTGGTGGTGAGCAAGGGGAGCTGGGAGTGAGGGTTTTTAACCAGAAGTGAGTACTGGTCATGATCCGGTGCTGTAAGCACTATCCCATACTAGCTCTCCAGGTATTTACTCGCAAAGGTTCACAGTAGAGGTTCTCAGTGGCAGAAGGGAATTCAAGATCAAGGCTTTTGCCCCTTCCTTAATGTAAATTTCCAGAGGCTCCTCCTCCTGAGCTGCTCTTTGAAGTCCCTCTCCTCCCCAAATGCTGCTCTCGATGTCTACATGAACGATAGCCCTTTTTCTATGAAACGACCCCTGACGATAGCCCAAAAAGCACCTAAAATGTTTACTCAGTATGCATGAGCACTCTAGCCGATGACTCAATTTTTTTTTTGCCAGCCAGAAGTAGGTGCTCTTAGCAGGAGACTCCAGGGAGCCAGTTTTGTGTAGTAGTTAGGAGCACGGACTCTAATCTGGGAGAACCAGGTTTGACTCCCCACTCCTCCACATGCAGCTGCTGGTGTGACCTTGGGTCAGTCACAAGTTCTCTCAGAGCTCTCTCAGCCCCACCTGCTTCACAGGGTGTCTGTTGTGGGGAGAGGAAGGGAAAGGAGATTGTAAGCCGCTCTGAGTCTCCTTCGGATAGTGAAGGGTGCGGTATAAATCCAATCGCTTCTCTTTTCTTCTTCTCTAAGCTGTGAATTGAGTAGACACTGGAAACTTGTACACATAATGAAATGAAAAGTAAAACAGATATTTTACTTTGCTTTACTACAATCCAGTTTGAATTTGTTTTTCTTTTGGAAAGGTGGAGTAGAAGTTACTTGAGGCTATAGCTGATAATTTTATGTCAACAGCATGACTCAAAGGTCTATCATTTGGGAACAGGGATGTCCAGTCTCCCAGCAGTCTCTTTTATTGTCCACCAGCACCTTGGATGCCAGTGGGAGAAACTGGTAGGGAGAAATGTGTGCTTGTGGTGTGCTGGTGTGCTTACTTCACTTCCAGTTAAGTGACACAGGGATACTCTAGCATTTCATTAAAAATTCTATGGTAACCATAGAGTTTTTGCAAAATAGTAATTTTTCCCTATGACACTTCTGACATATGTATGTCGGCACACCAGGTCCTACCCCCAGCTCCTTCTGGGAGTTGCCGGCTGCAGCCTGGCTTTCTTAGTTTTGGGAATGCATAGAAATCCTGCTAGGGCTTATTTTTGGGGTAGGTCTTATTTTCGGGGAAACAGGGTATTTTGGTGATGAATTTTTGGTGGCTAATTTTAATCAGAGAAAAACTGTGTAGCTGAAAATCAAGAGTGCATTTCCCCCCTCAAAAGACTCTTTCAGGGCTAGGGTGACCCTGCAAGAAGGGATAAATAAGAAAATATTAAAATGGTCTTTAGTTCTAATGATGAATACTATTTTTTAAAAAAATAAATAAATTTGAGGTAATTGGGTTCTTTTTGGTAATATGTGGACTTTTTGAAAAATGTCCATCAATCACTTCAAGATTTAAAACAGACAGTTAATGAACAAAACCTTCCTCAAATGTGAACGATGAAGATGCTCAGTGGAAGCATATAAAATGCCGTTAGGAACAGACAGACAAGGTTTTGTTTTTTGTTTTTTTAAATTACATTCAGTATTGCAGTACTGTGTTTAAAAAAAATAAAGGGAAAAGTGGCTCAGTTCGTCAGTCTTAGAACGATTCTGCATCTAGCGTTTGCTCTACATTTTCTCAAATAGGAGGGAAAAGTGCAGCTCAAAACCACATTCAAATAGCTCGGGGCAATGCCGTACTGATTGCAAAGTCACCCCTGAATAGCCATAAAACAGCCATAAATCTATGCAGAAGGTACCATAAAACCCGATGATCAAAGGAAGTAACAACAACATGCAATGCAGAGGGGAATTTCTGTTCCAACGTGGGTGGAGGGAAAAGCCAGTGCAGAATCAGCCTTAATTAGCGCTTCTAATTCCTGGCTCAGTCAGGAAGCTGAATCACAGGTCACTGTCCTGACTGCACTGGGTGAACTGCAAGAAGATCTCTTATCCATTACCCCGGCTTTCTGGCAGAGTTCCATTTTAACCGCAACTGGCAGAGAGTATCACCAGCACTACAAAACAAGAAATAAATAAAAAACAAGGCATGTCCTTTCCGGCTGGCAAATGCCCTTGGAACGAGGATAGACAAGAAAGCAAATGGAGTTGTGTGTTTTTTTGTTAAACACTTTTATTGTGCTCTAGGCTAATTTGCTGCTCACCATATTGATGTATCTGAAGAAGTGTGCATGCACACAAAAGCTTATACCTAGAACCAAACTGTTGGTCTTAAAGGTGTTAAAGGTGCCACTGGATTCAAACCTTGTCCTAATATCGCCCAGAGCAAAGCAAATGGATATTGTGTAGGAGGGATTCCAGGAAGGCTTTCATATGTAGCAAGTGCCAGTTTGGTTGGAACTTGGCTGACTTTGGATGGTCTCACCCCAAGCTGGGCTGAATGACTATTTGGTTTCTGGTGGGTCACAGAGCAGCCGGTTAGGATTCTTGCGAAAGACCCTGGATTAGGAGGAACCTGAGCCTGATCCAGTTAACATGATCGTTCCCATGTTCTTAAGTAAGAGTGCATTACACAGAATTGTTTACTGCTTTAAGTTGCAATTATGGAGCAACCTTGAGCATGTCCCCTTACATTGTAAATTCGAAACACAGGGGTGGACTGTTGAGATTCTATACAGGGCCGGCTCGTTCACTAGGCGAACTAGGCGTTCGCCTAGAGCGCACCAGCCCTTAGGGGCACCAAACTGAACCCGCCCCCACCAAAAGCCCCCCCCATCTAAAGACCTGCATTTCCATGGGTGGGGGCATTTTCACGGGCTGCCGGCACCTCTTATATATAGTAGGGTATGTGAGGCTGAACCCAGCCCTCCCCTGTTCTAAACCAGAGAGGAGAAGTGGAAGCGTGGGTGAATCGTCCTTCCTTTTCCCAGGCTGCTCTGGATCACCTCCTCTGTCCCATCCGACAAGATACAGTGCCTGCAGAGGGGAAATACACAAGTACACTTTCAGATGTGCCCTGACCTGGATAAGCCCAAGCAAGCCCGATCTCGTCAGATCTCAGAAGCTAAGCAGGGCCAAATCTATCTAGTACTTGGGTGGGAGACCTCCAAGGAATACCAGGGCTGAGATGCAGAGGCAGGCAAATTTCAAGCCACCTCTGAACGTCCCTTGCCTTCAAGCCCCACTAGGGGTCGCCAGAAGTCTACTTAACTTTTTTTAAACTTTAAAAATGTTTATTGATAAGAGAGGAAGAAGAGGAGGAGGAGGAGGAGATTGGATTTATACCCCACCCTTCACTACCCAAAGGTGTCTCAGAAAGGCTTACAAACTCCTTTCCCCTCCCCACAACAGACACCCTGGGAGGTAGGTGGGGCTGAGAGAGCTCTTGACAGAAACTGCTCTTTTTCAAGAAGAGCTCTTATCAGAACTACAGCTTTCCCAAGGTCATCCAGCCAGGTGCGAGTGGAGGAGTGGGGAATCAAACCCGGTTCTTCCAGATTAGAGGAGAGGAGAGAGGAGAGATTGGATTTATACCCCGTCCTTCCCTACCCAAAGGAGTCTCAGAGCGGCTTACAAACTCCTTTCCCTCCCCCTCCCCACAACAGACACCCTGTTGCTAGCTCTAGGTTGGGAAATACCGGGGCATTTTGGGGGTGGATCCTGAGGCAGGCAGGGTTTGGGGAAGGGAGGGACATCACCGTGGGGTATAATGTCATAGAGTCCGCCTTCCAAGGCAGCCATTTTCTCCAGGTGAACTGATCTTTGTCTCCTGGAGGTCAGTGGTTATCCCAGGAAATCTCCAGCCACTACCTGGAGGTGGGCAACCCACCCTGGACTCTATCTTGGCTCAGACAGAACCTGACAATTTACCAGCAAGCTGAACTTCCAGTCTCCATTTCCCCCCTGTGAACAGGGATGCCAGCCTTCAGGTGGCGGCTGGAGATTTCCTGGGCTTACGACTGATCTCCAGGTGACAGAGATCAGTGCCCCTGGAGAAAATGGTCACTTTGGAAGGAGAACTGTATGGCATTACACCCCACTGAAGTCCCTCTCCTCCTCAAACCCCGCCCTCCTCAGGCTCCACCCCCCAAATCTCCAGGTATTTCCCAACCTGGAGCTGTTATGAATCAGGCAGGCGATGTGGATTCTTTTCTTTTTTTTTTTAACACAGTAGATATACCTTATTGATTTATCCTTTCCCCAGAAAGTATTTAAAAGCAGTTACAAAACTGTCCTGGGAATAGGACTCAGTAGGAGTGTTAACAATGTTACAGGCGCTAGACAATAGGTGCCTGTCTTCTTCTTCTTCTTCTTCTTCTTCTTCTTCTTCTTCTTCTTCTTCTTCTTCTTCTTCTTCTTCTTCTTCTTCTTCTTCTTCTTCTTCTTCTTCTTCTTCTT
>NW_015165278.1:287539-293128 GCF_001447785.1 Gekko japonicus
TATTATTATTATTATTATTATTATTGTTATTATTGTTATTATTATTGGAGGAGGAGGAGGAGATTGGATTTATACCCTGCCCTTCACTACTCGAAGGAGTCTCAGAGCGGCTTACAATCTCCTTTCCCTTCCCCTCCCCACAACAGATTCCCTGTGAGGTAGGTAGGGCTGAGAGAGCTCTTGAGAACTGCCCTTGAGAGAACAGCTCTGAAAGAATTTATAACTGACCCAAGGTCACACCAGCAGCTGCATGTGGAGGAGTGGGGAATCGAACCTGGTTCTCCCAGATTAGAGTCCATGCTGCTATGAAATTAGCTATGAACTAGTTGTTCTAGAACTCATTCCCTGGAGAGCACTGGAGCACCAACCCTACCCTCATTTGCCTTGTTTGAATCATTCTGATGTCACTTCCTTTGTTATGTTCCAACATCCTGTTTCCAGTATGGAAAGAAAGATTTCCCCTGGGGTAACTGTTGCCTCAATAAAGACGAAGCGTGCCAGCAGCTGAACAAATAGGAGAACCGAAAAATCAGCTCGGGACCAAATTGCTAAAAAGTGGGGAATAAATGTACACACAAACTTTTCTTTTCTTGTCTTTTTCAGATACTATTGCCAGCATTTATGATGCTGGGCGCTGGCGGAGAAGGATGCTGCGGTAACAGATGTGGAGTAAGCAGCTTTACTTGCAAACTGGGGAAATCAGTTCTTAAATGGGAGGTGGGGATAACATCTGGCAAGCTGGAAGAAGACCATTCTGCCATTACTGAACTGTCAAAGAAGTATAGAGTTGGAAGGGAACTCCAGGGTCATCTAGTCCAACCCCCTGCACAATGCAGGAAATTCACTGCTACTTCCCACACACACACCCCACTGACCCCTGCTCACCTAGACCCAGAAGATGTCAAAAAACCCTCCAGGATCCCTGGCCAAACTGGCCCGGAGAAAACTGCTTCCTGACCCCAAAGTGGCGATCAGCATTTCCCTGAGTGTGTAAGGAAGGGCCATGAGAACTAAGACTTCTGCACCCTCCCTCCCTCCCTCCCTCCCTCCCGGTAGGGAATTCCATCACAGCCCGAATTAGCCCGAATTAGCCCTTGTGTCCATGCGCGCTGGGAGCCTGGCAACTGCCTGTGCATGCTGCCTGTGATTGGTTCATGTGCATGCACATGCAAAGTATTAATGTTGCCCTGTTCAGTCAACACAGCAATTTTACACATTGGGAGAATCTCTATGTGTGGTTGCTAGACTCCTGGTCTGCCGGGACGTCATGTCTGAAAAGGGCATTTTTTGACCCTTGTCTAGAGCCGGGAGAGATTTGGGTTGCCAACCTCCAGGTAGTGACTGGAGATCTCCTGCTATTACAGATCAGTTCACCTGGAAAAATGGCCACTTTGGAAGGTTGACTCTATGTCATTATACCCCACTGAAGTCCCTCCCCAAATGCTACCCTCCTCAAGCTCCACCCCCAAAAAAATTCCTGGAGATTTTGGGGGTGGAGCCTGGGGATGGTAGGGTTTGGGCACAGGAGGGACCTCAGTGAGATTGAATGCCATAGAGTCCTCCCTCTTTTCTATAGGGGAACTGATCTTGGTTGTCTGGAGAGCAATTGTAATAGCGGGCGATCTCCAGGTGCCACCTGGAGGTTGGCAACCCTATCTACCAGAGATGTTCTTCAGTGTTCCAACAAGTTCTCACCCGTTCTGCTTATTGATCCCTGAGTATGTCCAAAGCAACCTGTTTGGTATCGTTCTTTTGCCTGCAAGCCAGAGAAACAGAATCCCAGCTTCCATTTTGTAAATGAAATGCAGTTTCAGGAGAGGATTGTTTGTGTAGTGGTGGTGATGGAGGAGGGACGCTTAACCCTTTCCCACCACGTCTGTGCTCCAAATCTCCCCATCACTTTTCTCCCTCCAGATTCTTAATAAGGCTAAGAGACTGGCCCTTTTCCCCCTTCCAGATGCTGCTCTCTGTCCTCTTTGCTGTGTTGGGAGCCTTTGGCGGCGTGTACTGTGTGATCATCTCCTCCTTGGGGTTGATTAATGGCCCTCTTTGTGATATTGGCGACGAGGTATACATTTACCCTTTCAGGAACAGCACCTTCATGTGAGTAGAACTGAGGCGCGGTATGAAGCCTGTGCTCAGAAGAGGTAGACCCCACAGGCAGAAAGGATATAGTTGCCAGGTTGCCCAGCCATAGGGAGGGGCCATGGCTCAGTGATAGAGCATTTGCTTGATATGCAGAAGGTCCCGGGTTCAATCTCCGGCATCTCCAGTCTGAGGCAAGTGAAAGACTTCTACCTAAGACCTTGGAGAGCTGCTGCCAGTCTGTCTAGAACAGGGGTGTCAAACATGCAGCCTGGGGGGCGGATCAGGCCCCTGGAGGGCTTCCATCAGGCCCGCAGTGGAACTGGCCATCTCCTGCTTCCAGTTCTGCTGCTGCTGCTGCATCATAGCTTGCTTCGCCAGACTCCCTTAATCACTCAGCCATTTCATGTTTTAACCTGGGTCCTAGACTCAGAACTCTGAGCATAAGATTTTTGTGGTGAATGTCAGTAAATCAAAAGTAGGTTTGCAGCTTACAGAGCTAATATTTTAAGCATGTTTTTTATTTTAAGTAAAAAAAAACCCTTTGTGTTTGTGTCCTTTATAAAGTTTATATCTCCGCTACCTGGCATTACCTTTTATGACACACATGGCCCAGCCCAACAAGGTCTCATTTATGTCAGATACGGCCCTCATAACAAAGGAGTTCAACACCCCTGGTCTAGACGATACTCCACCTGCTGGAGTGAGAAGGAGTCCAGGTGTGCAGGGAGTGAACGGGATGGAACGTCTAGGTGGGGAGGGAACAAAAGGGAAGGAAACCCACCCGTGGCACATGCTAAATCTCTGCACTGGTCAGCATGAAGCGACTTGTGTAAATCTTCAGCAGTTCTAGGGGAAATGGGCATAGTCTGCAAGACTATCAAATTGTGCAAAGTCCTCTTTAGAATCAGGACGTTACAGAGTTAACTGTTGGCTCTGCAGATTCTTCCAAAGGGAGCAGAAATTTCTCTGCACACGGAGGCTTGCAGATTTAAATGTTTCCTCGAATGCATCGTTGTTGACATTTTTTTGCAATATCTAAACCTTGACTTGTGTCTCCCTCCAAGTTCATGGTGTCCTGAGCGAGCCTTTTATCTTTTTGCAAGTGTAAGCTTGGAAGATATAAGTATAATGTTCTTAGTGTGATGGATATGAATGCTTCCTTCAGTGGGTGATGTGGGATGATGTCTGAACCGTACAATAATTAAACAGAGCAAGGGTTGGGATGATTGAGTATGATTATCTTTAACTCTGACAAATTACGATAGAGGCGAGAATCGAACAAGTAATCTCTCCCAGCCTGAAAACTCAGCTTTAGGATCAGGGGAAAGATGTGCTGATCAGCTGTTAGGATTGGTGTAACTTGCATTGTGTAAACCATTACTTTCCAAACTGTGTGTTGGAAGGAATATGTTGCAGCAATACTCATTAAACGCAACGAAAAATAAATACATTTAAAAATCAAAGGCTTCTGTAAGCTCCGAGTATACACCTTCAAAAAAAAAAAGCATTGCTTTTCTGCACGAATCAATGCTCTGGGCCTATTTTGTTCCATTCTGGAAGCACACGCCAAACAGACTCATGAAGAAGTGTCCAGAATCCAGTGAAGTTTTCTAATAAAACCCAGAGGGAAGGTGGCATGGTATAGCTCTATCTTGTCAGATATCAGAAGCTAAGTAGGGTCAGTGCTTGGATGGGAGACCACCAAGACAGACTCTGCAGAGGATGGTAATGGGAAATCACCTCTGCCTGTTGAAAGCCCCTTGCTGGAGTCACCACAAGTGGGTCGGCAACTTGATGGCACTTAAGCATATGCATAATAAAACCCAATTTAACTTCCTCCATTTTGCAGGGATAATTATTTGTTTAACCAGACCACATGGAGCATTTGCAAAAAGCCGGAAAACATCATCCTTTGGAACGTGGTCCTGTTTTCCCTCCTGTTGGCAATCGGCATGCTCGAAGCTGTCCTTTGCTTCATCCAAGTTGTCAACGGGCTGCTTGGGTGCATGTGTGGCACCTGCGTCAGGAAAAGAAAGGTCAGTGCATGTTAGAACATAATGGATGGATCTAATCACTCCACCTCAATGAAGAGCCAGATCAAACAAGATGTGAAACAACCCTGATGAAGATCAGGGACAGGGTTTCCAGGTTCCCCCTGGCCACTGGTAGGGGATGGGGAGTAGAGTTCCCAGATCCAGGTTGAAAAACTCCTGGAGATTTGGGGATGTGTTATGGACCCTGGCCAGGAGCTCCGTAGGTTCTCAGAAATTCCAAAGAAACAATACGAGAGATCTGGGTTTACCTACAGGAAGATACTTAATAAAGCATGAATCTATAAATGAAATAAACTAATAAACAAATTGGGTTATCCTATTTTATTCACACAATAAGTTTCATCTCAAATTATTCAATGCCTTCACAGTTCTGGAAATGTTGGCCACTTTTTGAAAGCCTAGATATCTACAGTTTCAGAAGTTAGCAGTGTTGGTCTGCTGTGCAGGGGTAGTTTCGTAGAAAAAGAGCTAGGGGAACTCATTAGCATAACCCATTAGCATATGCCACACCCCCTGACATCAGGGGCCCGGCGGTGGACCTGCAAGGCCGGCGGGAGTGCGAGGAAGCCCCGCCAAGGCCCTCCCTGGCCCCAGGCAGGCAGGGGTGGGGAGAGGCGGGGAGGAAGCAACTTACCCTCCCTCTTCTCCTGCCTCCTCCTGGCTGAATGAGGGCCGGAAGCAGGGCGGCCAGAAGCAGGGGGCGGGGCTTCGTCGTGTGCCCCGCCCCCCGCACCTCACCCAGGGGAACTGCGATCCCCCGCGTTCCCCCCTGAAATGACCTCTGGCTGTAGGACAGCTAGGTTCGAGCCCAGGAGCACATGAGAGACCTACCCAAAAACCCATCTTGTTGGTCTTTAAGCTGCTACTGGACTCAGATCTAGATATCGTTGGCTTTTGAAACAGATCATGCTGGTTTTGGTTACTTAAGCCTCCCTTTACTATTTTTCTGCCACAAAAATATTCTCTACGAAAATATAAACAAGCGGATATTCATTATGTTATTCACATTATTAAGATAACTCGTCCTTCCGTCTTGTTTGTTTTCAGACTAATGTTGCAGGAATGTGACCAGCGTACACAGAAGAAAAGCAATATCCTGCCAGTGCATTTCCAGTCAGGGTTGTGTGTGTTTTCTGTACATGGACAGGAACAAAAACACAAGTGGGTGCTCAAAACTACAAAATAATCCAGAACTTTTTTTATATAAAGAGAATCAAACTATAGTTGGGGTATATGTGTGATTTATCTAGATCCCCCCCCGCCTTGAATGTTATAGTATATATTGGTTAATCTTATCTTTGCAGTCAAGCAAAGAAAAGATGTGGGTGGGGGGATTCTTTGCAGTCAAGCAAAATAATGAATCACATAGAAACAGCTTTAAACTCAGGATTGCCCAATGAAACTGACAAGCTATTGGTTCATAACAAAAGAAATGCCCCTGGTCAAC
>NW_015165278.1:293170-314620 GCF_001447785.1 Gekko japonicus
TCTCACACAGTGGCCAACCAGTTCCTCTGGAGGGCCAACAACAGGACATAGAAGTCGAGGCCTTCATAAGAACATCAGAAGAGCCCTGCTGGATCAGACCAGTGGTCCATCTAGTCCAGTATCCTCTCTCACACAGTGGCCAACCAGTTCCTCTGGAGGGCCAACAACAGGACATAGAAGTCGAGGCCTTCATAAGAACATCAGAAGAGCCCTGCTGGATCAGACCAGTGGTCCATCTAGTCCAGTATCCTCTCTCACACAGTGGCCAACCAGTTCCTCTGGAGGGCCAACAACAGGGCATAGAGGTCGAGGCCTTCATAAGAACATCAGAAGAGCCCTGCTGGATCAGACCAGTGGTCCATCTAGTCCAGTATCCTCTCTCACACAGTGGCCAACCAGTTCCTCTGGAGGGCCAACAACAGGGCATAGAGGTCGAGGCCTTCATAAGAACATCAGAAGAGCCCTGCTGGATCAGACCAGTGGTCCATCTAGTCCAGCATCCTCTCTCACACAGTGGCCAACCAGTTCCTCTGGAGGGCCAACAACAGGACATAGAGGTGAAGAATTTTCTCATCTGGCATACCCCCCAGTAACAGTTATTGGCCCCCCTCCTTGGTTTTGGTGTTCTGGGTTTATGTGTTCATATGCTTTTGTTTGAATTATTTTAAATATTATTTTAAATGCTGTTTTAATGTTCAGATACGTCAATGTTTTCATGTTTACTATCTTGGGCACCCTATTTGGGTGGGAAAGTGGCATAAAATGTTTTAAATAAAAAAATAAAAGGAATAAATAGTATAAGTATCGTGTATGAGTGGTCTAATTGACGCCTATCAGCCATGACAATTAAAAGGAACATTAATCTTCAGAGGCAATCTCCAGTTAAAAGGATCGGGGAGGCCCTGACCTGGCCAGCCCCGGCAAGCCTGATCTCATCAGATCTCGAAAGCTAAGCAGGGCCGACCCTGGCAAGTACTTGGAAGGGCGTCCTCCAAGGAATACCAGGGCCGGGACGCAGAGGCAGGCCAATCAAGCCACCTCTCTGAAACATGAAAGACCTCTGCCTGAGGCTCTGAAAAGCTGCTGCCAGTCTGAGTACACAATACTGATGTTAACATAAGAACATAAGAGACGCCAATGTTGGATCAGCCCAAAGGCCCATCCAGTCCAACACTCTGTGTCACACAGTGGCCAGAAATACCAGTGCCATCAGGAGGTCCAGCAGTGGGGCCAGGACATTAGAAGCCCTCCCACTGTTGACCCCCCCCCAAGCACCAAGAAGACAGAGCATCACTTGCCCCAGAGCCCCTAGCTATACCTTGTGGCTAATAGCCACTGATGGACCTCTGCTCCATATGCTTATCTAATTCCCTTTTGAAGCCGTCCATGCTTGTAGCCGCCACCACTTCCTGTGGCAGTGAATTCCATGTGTTAATCACTCTTTGGGTGAAGAAGTACTTCCTTTTATCCGTTCTAACCCGACCGCTCAGCAATTTCATGGAGTGCCCACGAGTTCTTGTATTGTGAGAAAGGGAGAAAAGTCCTTCTTTCTCGACCTGCCCTATCTCATGCATAATCTTATAAACCTCGATCATGTCACCCCTCAGTCGTCTTTTTTATTGAAGGGCCAATGGTCAGATCCCATATAAGGCAGCTTCATCTGCCCATGGGAACATCTATACTTGTACAATCTCCTTGCTAAATTTTTCTACTCAAAGCAACTCCCCAACTTCTGTGCTTCATTTGCCCCGTTTCTTCCCAGCACCAGTTATGGCGACCGGTCATTCTCTGAGGAGCAGCAAAATAAAGTAAAATAAAAAATCACTTGTGGAAATTTCCTGAGGAAAAAGTGTTATTGGGATCCAGTTATGTGATGTTCAGCACACGGTCTCCACTTTTGGCAGAAGCTCCAGAGAACAGGAGAAAGAAACCCAAATTCATATGGTGAAAGGAACATCCCCTTTCACCTCGCTTTGTAAAAAATGAAGCAACCTTGTGCTTTTTCACACACAACACCGTTTCCTGTTTCATTCATACAAGTGTTCCAGGGGGTGTGCACTGTGGTTCTAATACCACTGTGGTTTTTAATACACGGGATAACTGACTGCCTGTTGATCCTGAGGGACAGACTATATGATGTGGTGGCCTGCCATTTTGTAGGAGTCAGTTCCCACTGGGGAACTCCCTTTTAACAGCATCCCAGTGCCTTGATTCTGGTTGAGGACCACCACAGTGCCTCAGGAGGAGGGGCTCCTACTCCCCTCCACCATTTTCCTGGCCCAAAATGGTGCTGGGGTGAATGGACAAATAAGGCCCCATGGTACTATTTCAGGTCAGAAAAGACGCATGAGGGAAGGTAGGAGCACCTCCTTCCCCAACTACAATTGAGGCCCTCAGTGCTGTTAAAAATATCATTTTATCCTCACAGCAGTACTGTGAAGTATGTTAGAACTAGTGAAGAAAGTCAGAGAGTGATAGCATCTGGGTTTGGGCCACTGTGTGACATGAGGGTTGGGCTGGATGGGCATTTGGCCTGATCCAAGATGGCTTCTTTATGTCCTTAGAGAGTAAGTAGCCCAAGGTCATCCAGAAAATTACTCGAGAGGTTGTGATTTGAATGCCGATCGCTCAGATCCTAGTCTGACACTTCACCTAATACACCACGCTGCAGATAATGTGGAGGGGAGGTGCTGTAGCTCGGTGGTAGAGCATCTGCTTCGAATACATAAAACTCCATGTTCAATGCCCAGTATCTCCAGTTGAAAGGACCAGGTAGCAAGTGATGTGAAAGACCTATGCCTGAAATCCTGGAGAGCTGCTGCCAGTCTGAGTAGACAATATTGACTCTGATGGATTGATAGTCTGATACGTTATAAGGCTGCTGTGCGTGTGTAGATAACATGGTGTGTGAGCGGGGCTGTTAACGTGAGTCTCTCTCACCCAATCAGCACCCCCTATTTCTGATCAGGTGGGAAGGATCACCAGGATGGGGCCATGGCTCAGTGGTAGAGCAACGTTTTTGCATGTGGAAGTTCCCAAGTTCAGCTCCCAGCATCTCCAGTTAAAAGGATCAGGCAGTGGGTGATGTAAAAGATCTCTCTGGAAAGTCTCTGTTAGTCAGAGTAGGCAATACTGACTTTGATAGGTCAATGGCCTGACTCAGTGTAAGGTAGCTACAATTGTATTGGCTATCTCCCAGGAAAAAGGGTCCAACACATGGAATGCATGTGCAAAGGGAGTCCAAACCTCAGGAGTACATACAGCAATTTCTATACATTCTAAATGACTACTGTTGTAACATCAACTAGGCCTGAATCTTGCCATGCTTACATGTGTTCCAGAAATCTCTTTTTCATCCCTCTCCCTTGTAGTCTAAAAAATGGTGCCCCTGATCTGAGGGGAAATCTTGGCTCAGAGGGAGGTTAATATTTCCAGCAACTAGAACAGGGAAGCATCACTCAATGTATCATCTCTGTACTTCAACTTACTCTGCCGACTGTCATGGAGATGTGCCTACATAAATTACTGTTTTGATCTGCCCTCCTTTCTGCACTGCTTCTGACCTATAAATGTTAAATATTATTCATTACATACTTCTTCCTCCATTTTCATTTGTATTATTCCAAGGAATGACTGGCTAAAACAGGAGATGGGGAACTGAGACACCGAGGAAGAACCACAAGAACTACATTTAGCTTCACACACTGGACAATTTATTACATTTGTCTTCCCATTGAACTCAGAGCTGCATTTTAACCTTTCAGCAACCCGGAGGCCAAGAGATGCTCTCAAAGTCCCTTCATGAACTTCATCATTCAGAAGAGAATCAAAGCTGAGTTCCTCAGATCAAAACAGGCCTGTAACTGGGAATTTTTCAATATTGGGGGGGCACAAGAGGTCTTCTAGAGTCTGAATACAGATACGCCAACAAAGATTGAGATATACGTGTATTAAATATTATTTTATTTATAACATTTTTGAAAGGAACTTGTCGATTATTCCGGTGTCATTCAGTGGTCACAACGCTGGAAGGCAGGAAAAGTCTTTGTTAGTGAAGAATTGGGTAGAATGCTGCCTTTATTCTTTCTGTTATTGCTGGCATTAAAAAATAAATAAAGGTAAGCTTAAGTTTTACGTGAAGTGATCCCTCAGAAGGGTAGTCCACCCCCCATGTGGCTATGGTCATAGATATGGTGCTGGAAAGTGCTCTCAAGTCGCAGGTGACTTATGGCAACCCTATTGGGTTTTCAAGGCAAGAGACAGAGGTGGTTTCCTGTTGCCTGCCTTAGCGTAGCCACCCTGGGCTCGCTTGGTGGTCTCCCGTACAGCACAGGTTTTTCTCCTGTTGCCCAGGGCACAAGAGAGAAACAAGAAAATGAAAACAGCCCTGCTTGGTTAGACCAGTGATCCATCAGTTTCATCCAGTAGCCAACCAGTTGCCCTGGAAGACCAACAGACACACGAGGCTCACACTGACTTCTCACTTCCTAGAAGCGGAATTGATTAAACCAGAACATAAAGGCTTTTTTTCATGCTTCCGTGTCATTATGGTTTTTTTTGGCCATTCACTGTTTAAGAAAAGCAGAGACTGTAGGAAAGATTGTTTTGACTGGCTTGTGAGGAACAAAGCCTCCTGTGCCTCCTCTTCAAGGGCATCGTCGATTTGCTTATGGGTTTCAGCCCGCCTGTCCCATTTCAGTGCTGAGGTAAGGTAGACACTTCCTTGCATTGTTTTCGTCCGCACAAGCACGGGCCTCTGCTTGCTAGCTGGTGACCCGTAACCATCGGTGCTACCAGGATCTGAGATCTGAAGAAAATGGCTTTTAATATAGGTGGCTTAGTTGGTCTCATTGTATTTTATCTAATAACACTGGCGACTGGCCTTTGGGCCTCCCGGAAAAGCAAAAAGGAGACGAGAGAGAATCCCAGTGAAGTGGCCATCGTGGGCAACAGAAACATGAACTTTTGGGTTGGATTGTTCACTGCAACTGGTAAGTGTTAGTCTTTCCTAAAGAGTACAGGTGTACAGGGAAGTCCTCCTGGAGTAAGGATGCCGATGTTCACTAGGGGCTTGCAGATCTCATGGAATTACAACTCGATCTCCAGATGACAGAGACCAGTTCCCCAGGAGAAAATGGCTGTTTTGGAGGTGGTGGGATTCGTGCTGTTATACCCCACTGAGGTCCCTACCCTTCCCAAACTCCACCTTCCCCAGATTTCCAGGAATTTCTTAAGCTGGGTCTGGCAACACTAAATGATCAAAAGGTTTTAGGGTTGCCAGGTCTGGGTTGGAAAATGCCTGGAGACTTTGGGGGTGGATCCGGGAGAGGGTGGGATTTGGGGAGGGGAGGGGACTCAGCATGGTACAGTGCCAGAGAGTCCACTCTTCAAAGCAGCTATTTTCGTCAGGGGAGCTGATCTCTGTCAGCTCGGGATCAGTTGTAAAAGTGGGAGATCTCCAGGCCCCACCTGGAGACTGGCAAACCAACAAGTTTTGAAACATCTTCCCTATGAGGAATGTCTGGATTGTGAATAGCATCTTGACATGGAGAGCCAGCATGGTATAGTGGTTAAGATTGGTGGACTCTAATCTGGAGAGCCAGGTTTGATTCACCACTCCTCCATATGAAGCCTGCTGGGTGACCTTGGGCCAGTCACAGTCCTCTCAGGACTCTCTCAGTCCCACCTGCCTCACAAGGTTCCTGTGCTGGGGAGAGGAACCTGGAAGAGTGATTATAAGCTGCTTTGAGACTCCTTATGGTAGAGAAAAGTGGGGTATAAAAACCTACTCTTCTTCTACTACTACTCTTCTTCATGGTGGCAGTGAGGGGTGGGACACGGAGCATTCTAGAGGTTTGTGACATGAACAGGATGGAAAGGGGGAAATGTCACATTTCTGAGTTCTTTCTCATTCCTAAACATGGAACTACCTTATACTGAATCAGACCCTTCGTCCATCAAAGTCCGTATTGTCTTCTCAGACTGGCAGCGGCTCTCCAGGATCTCAAGTGAAGGTCTTTCACATCACCTACTGCCAGATGTTTTAACTGGAGACACTGGGGACTGAACCTGGGACCTTCTGCATGCCAAGCAGATGCTCTACCACTGACCAACAGCCCCTCTTTACTAGACTTAGGGAACATCTAATTAAGCTGATCAATAGTAGCTTCTGTCAAAATTAAATACTAATTATTATTATTATTGACCAAAGAGATGGTCCGTAGCCCACCTCCCTCCCCTTCTTCATGTGATCTACATATGGGGGGTGGGATATGCATCAAATAATGGCATAGAGAACTAGATGCCCCCCTTCGTTATTACTGCCCTGATCTACTTCAGTTTCTCGTTTCTCCCCCCTCCATGCCTGCTTTTTCCATTTTAGGGAAAAAAATATGACTAAGGGGGGAGATGATAGAGGTCTATATAATTACACACAGAGTGGAGAAAGTGGATCCCTCTTTCTCCCTCTCCCAGAGTGTTAGAAACTTGGGGGAGTCCAATGAAGTTGATGGTAAAGACAAAAGGAAATACTTTGTTATGCAACAAGTCATTAGATTGTGGATGTCACAGCCAGTGGATGTAGTGATGGCCATGAGAACTCTTGGCTTTAAAAGGGAGTTAGACAAGACCAGTTTGGTGTAGTGGTTAAGTGCACGGACTCTAATCTGGGAGAGCTGGGTTTGATTCCCCACTCTTCCACTTGCACCTGGCTGGATGACCTTAGGCAAGCCGTAGTTCTGATAAGAGCTGTTCTTGAAAAAAGAGCAGTTTCTGTCAAGAGCTCTCTCAGCCCCACCTACCTCACATGGTGTCTGTTGTGGGCAGGAGAAGGTCTTTGTAAGCCACTCTGAGACTCCCTTAGGTAGTGAAGGGCAGGGTATAAATCCAATCTCTTCTCTTCTTCTCTTCTAATGGAGGAGAGGTCCATCAATGGCTATCAGCCCTGGTGACTAAAAGGAACATCCACATTCAGAGGCAGTAAATCTCTGACTATCAGTGCCAGGAGTCAACATCAGAGGAGGAGGAGGAGGAGGAGGAGGAGGAGGAGGAGGAGAAGTTGGATTTATATCCCACCCTTCACTACCTGAAGGAGTCTCAGAGTGGTTTAGAATCTCCTTTCCCTTCCCCTCCCCACAACAGACACCCTATGAGGTAGGCGGGGCTGAGAGAGCTCTTTCAAGAATTGCTCTTGATCTGTGACTGACCCAAGGTCACGCCAGCAGCTGTATGCGGAGGAGTGGGGAATCAAACCCGGTTCTCCCAGATTAAGGTCCACACTCCTAACCACTACACCAAACTGGCTCATCCCACAGAGGAAGGCCTGGGCCTCTATGCCCTGTTTGTTGTCTCTCCAGGGCGACTAACTGGCTATTGGATGAAACAGAACGCTGGACTCACTGCTCTGATCCATCTGGGCTCTTCTTATGTTCTGTTAAGCTATGGGAAAAAATGGGAGTTCCCATGAGAGATTTTTACCACCTCATCTAATTAGGCCCACATAACTTTATTTATTTAGATATTTATACATCTCTCAGATGGGGTTCCAAAGCGGCTTATAACATTATTATTCCCTCTTCTATTCCATCTTCACAACAGCAAGACTGTGAGGTAGGCTAGGCTGAAAGACAGTGACTGGTCCAAGGTCACTCAACAAGCTCCCAGGACAGAGTAAGAATCCAAACTCTACACCATTTGAAATCCATTGGAGGTGATAGGCGTAAACCAGCATAACTCTGCTTCGAATCGCATCAAAAGAATGCAAAAAATAAAATAAAATCACACAATGAGCATAAATAATCATACCTTTTCACAGAATAAAAGATAATAATATGAAATTATCAAAACGTGCAAGAAAATAGTAAATAGCACGACAACCAATGTCAGGTCTGTAACACTCTGGGTTCTTATGACTCTGGAAACTGCAACAGAAGTATCAGACTCTGGACACGATCCAGCCAAAGCAAAGCACAGGGGGAAAGGTAAGCATAAAGTTAAAAGAACAACTGGATTGTGTTCTGTTTTTGTTGCTGTTTACTGATAATATAACACACAATCGCACCAAAGTTAAGCACATTACGTACTTCTTATTGCTTCCCATGTGAAAAAAAAGCACCCAGCTCTTGCCTGTTAATATTTCACTCTCCTATTTCTACCACTTTCTTTTAGCGACGTGGGTAGGAGGAGCTTATGTCAATGGAACAGCTGAAATTGTCTACCTTCCCTCCAGAGGACTAGTGTGGGTTCAAGCACCAGCAGGGTTCGCTTTGGCCCTTCTTATTGGTAAAGGTCATTTTTAAAAAGTCTGAATGTTTAATAACTTTTTTGCTAAAAATATGATGGGTTGCCCCCTGCCAGTGGAATTCAAAAAAGTTTGAATGACAATTAAATGTATATTTTGTCAGAAAATGTAACATTTTTAAAAGTCTTGAACATTCCAAGTGACGTGTCATGATAGATTCAGGTGGGTGGCCTCAAGTCATGATAGAGAATCACACATACTTCTCTTCTGTTTTGTTCTGCCTACCCATGATGGGTGCCCGATGATAAACCCTGTGAAGCTCTAAACAGCTTGCAGTAAGTTCTAAACCAGTGGAATGATAGAATCATAGAGCTGGAAGTGACCTCCAGAGTAATCTAGTCCAACCCCCTGCACAGTGCAGGAAATTCACAAATACCTCCCCCCACACCCCCAGCGACCCCTGCTCCATGCCCAGAAGATGGCAAAAATCCTTCAGGGCCGCTGGCCAAACTGGTCTGGAGAAAAATTACAAAGTGGTGATTAGGATTTCCCTGGAGGCCTGTTCCATTGAGGAACTGCTCTGTCAGGAAGTTCTTCCTCATGTTTAGCCAAAAGCTCTTCTGATTTAATTTCAACCCGTTGGTTCTGGTCTGACCTTCTGGGGCAACAGAAAACAACTCCACACCATCCTCTATATGACAGTCCTTCAAGTACTTGAAGATGGTTATCATATCACCTCTCAGTGGTCTCCTCTCCAGGCTAAACATATCCAGCTCCTTCAACCTTTCCTCATAGGACTTGGTCTCCAGACCCCTCATCATCTTCGTTGCCCTCCTCTGGACACGTTCCAGCTTGTCTATATCCTTCTTAAATTGTGGTGCCCAAAACTGAACATAATACCTTAGGTGAGGTCTAACCAGAGCAGAAAAAAAACCCAATCCAATATAATTGTGGACATTTCTAGGGTATCTAGAAGAGTCTACAGGTATTCAGTGCAGATAAAGAAGATGTGGGGACAGACAAAAAAAACCCTGCCCAGGACAAATCTATACTTATATCTGACAAAGGAAGCGCTGACTCACAAAGGCTGATAATCCCCGAAATCTTGGTCTCTGCTACTGGACTCGAACCTAGCCAACATGGCTACCCACCTGAAACTACCTGTACAGTCTGACACGGTCCAGTCTATTCTGCCCCCCTTCCCCCTCACTCTCTTGCAGGTATGAACAAGCACCACCACCCCTGCCCATCTTCAAGCATCAGACCAAGATACAGCTGTTATGATTTTTCTTTGATTTGTTTCAGAGGTTGCTGTTTTATTGGGTTGTTGCTTTGTCATCCATTATACTTGTTTTTACCTTTTGATTGTCCACTCATTTGTATTATATCATGGATCACCATGCTGACATGGAAAGGGAGCTTGGAAAAAACTTCCATGAAATAGTCAAGGTAAAGGTAAAGGTTCCCTTGCTCGAAAGCCAGTCGAATCCGACTCTAGGGTTGCGGTGCTCATCTCCGTTTCAAAGCCGAAGAGCCAGCGAGTGTTGTCCAAAGACATTTCCGTGGTCATGTGGCCGGCATGACTAAACACCAAGGCGCACGGAACGCTGTTACCTTCCCACCGAAGTGGTACCTATTTATCTACTTGCAATTTCTTGCTTTCGAACTGCTAGGTTGGCGGGAGCTGGAACTAGAGACGGGAGCTCACTCCGTCATGCGGCACACTTGGGTCACGAACTGCTGAACTACCGGCCTTCCACAGCCTGCAGTTCAGCATCTTAACCACTTGAGCCACCGCAGCTCCCATGAAATAAGTAAAAAACCCAAAAAAACTTCCATGAAAACTTCCATGAAATAGTATCATAGGGCAGCCATGTTGACCTGCAGTGGAATTTGGGTCCAGTAACACCTCTGAGACCAACAAGAGTTTGGGGAGATTTTGAATGTCGAAACTCCCTTTGTCAACTGTGCCCGACAAAAGCAGCTTTGACTGTCAAACTAGGGACACCAGCCTCCAGGTGGGGCCAGGGGATCCGCTAGAATTACGGCCCATCTCCCGATGACAGAGATCAGCCCCCCTGGAGAAAATGGCACCTTTGGACAGAAAATATTTCCTTTGTAAGTCTTATTGACTATCTTGATTTGTAGGTCAGACTCTCACAACTCTTTTCTCAGTATTTGTTTCTAGACACGGTCGTGACTGTCCACATTTGCCTTGCAACTTTGAAAGGTGGACTCTATGGCCTTGTACCCCACTGAGGTCCCTGTCCTCCTCAGGCTCCATCCCCAAATCTTCAGGAGTTTCCCGATCTGGATCTGGCAACCTTACAGCCCCCCATCCCCCCCACCAGTGGGAGGGGGGGACCTGGCAACCCCGAAAGCTTATCAACCATATCTGACAAAGGGACCCTCGACTCTCCGAAGCTCATACCCTGAAACTCTTATTGGTCTCTAAGGTGCTATTGGACTCACATCTATCGATTAAACAGCAGTAATACCTTGCTGATAGGTATATTTTGTTCTGGTCTCAGGCTTCCTGCTCTACTGAGCTTCTTGAGAGCCAGGATTTACCCTGCCGATTATCTCTTGACAGTGTTTGCTACAAGCAAGATCTGGAACTAGCAGCACCCTTATGAACTGCCTGATCCATAGAGGTGCCAGGTCCTCTCATTGCTTCAGCAGGGGGATTTGGGGGACATTTCAGGGGTGGGCGGGGCCCCTCCCCTCCTGCAAAGATTTAAAGGGCTTCAGCTGAACAGCGGGGAGCATGTGGCCTGTCGATCAGCTGGAGGATCGCATTCTTCTCACAAAATCTTGTGGGGCTGGCCCTTTAAGGAAGGAGGCAGAGTCCCCAATAGCCCCACTGTAGCTACGGGCCAGCTTCCAGGTCAGAGCCACTGAGCTGGTCAGAGGAGATCATGACACATTTGCTTATCACCACCACCAGGGGGTTGGATCCACCAGACCATTTGCACAGGTGAAGGAATTCTGCCCACAAAGCACATCTTTCTCATTTCCTCCCTCCTGCTTCAACCCCAGATGCCCCCCCCCCCTTATGCTGTTTCCAAAGTGAAAATACTAAACAGAGCAAACAAATTAAGGTACACAGTGTGGAAGAATTACACTAACAAGGAAATCAACAGTGATCGGGGCGGTAAGGTAAATAACGCCGTGCTGCAAAAACCAGAAAATATATGCTTTCTTAAATAAGTAATCAATAATGTGTACAGTCTTCTTTACAGTATATGTTGCCAAGATACAGCATAAAGAATTGAAACGAAGCAAAAGGATGTTAACGACGTGCTCCGGAATGTCTCGTGTCGTTTCGCCGTTCCTTCTTCCGAACAAAATTGTGTGATTTGTCTCCAGTTCTTGTCTTATCTACAGAGATAGACATAAAGCCTGACGCTGACACACCTCTTCTTCATTGATCAAAACACAATTCCATTTGACTGTATTTTGCCCGAAATGAATTCTCTACTCGCAATTGCGTTTTGATCAATGAAGAAGGAGTGTGTAAGTTTCCAGGGTGAAAACAGAAATCCGAAAGGCATTTTGGGCTAAAGCAGAAGGGAGGAAACCAGAAAAAATATGCACGGTGAGCACAAATCCATGGAAATGCTCTGGTGGATCCAAGCCTGTACACGTAACAAAAAGAGGCTTGTTCATGAGAGTTGTCAGCCAGTCATGTTTGCATCTACTGGGAATGCTATTGCGCCATATCCATGTGAAATATGCCATGTGAAACAGTCTGCTTTTAGAGTCTATATGCATATAAGGTAAAGGTAAAGGTTTCCCTTGCTCGAAAGCCAGTCGAATCCGACTCTAGGGTTGCGGTGCTCATCTCCGTTTCAAAGCCGAAGAGCCAGCGCTGTCCGAAGACGTTTCCGTGGTCATGTGGCCGGCATGACTAAACACCAAGGCGCACGGAACACTGTTACCTTCCCACCGAAGTGGTACCTATTTATCTACTTGCAATTTCTTGCTTTCGAACTGCTAGGTTGGCAGGAGCTGGAACTAGAGACGGGAGCTCACTCCATCATGCGGCACCCAGGTCTCGAACTGCTGAACGACTGACCTTCCACAGCCTGCAGTTCAGCGTCTTAAACTGTTTAGCAATATTTCTGAGGCCTTGCCAAAGCTGAAATCTGCAGTGTTGTTGGATGCAGAAGACGGGTTGGAAACCACTATCCTTCCTGCCCGCGGGCACCCAGTCACTCCTGAACTAGCTATCAACTTGGTGGCATATAGGAACATGGATGGCACATTAATGGTTGTGAAATAGCTCATTTCACAAAAGAGAATGCATGCAAAAAAAAATATGATATGATTGCTTTTTAACAGGTGGGCTCTTCTTTGTCAATCCAATGAGATCCAAGAATTATTTGACAATGATGGACCCGATCCAAGAAGCTTATGGGAACATGATGGGAAGTCTCTTGTTTATTCCACCCTTAATAGCGGACGTGTTCTGGTTTGCAGCTGTTCTCGCATCCTTAGGTATCTATATATCTCTTGTCTTGTGGGATGAACTGGGGAGAGCCAAGCCATGGTTGATGTAGGTGATTTGTGATCAGACTTCCAAACATGACGGAAATTTGTCCATCCCCCCGCCCCAGTGTTAATAGCAGCTAGGGGGTATTTAGATCAGGGAAATGACATAGGGGAAAAGGGTTAAAGCTCTATGCCCTCCTCCCAGAGCTACTGCTGTGATCATTGTCAGAACCCTCTATTCCTGTTAGGGTTGCCAGGTCCAGGTTGGGAAATAGCTGGAGATTTTGGGGGTGGAGCCTGAGGAGGGTGACGTTTGGGGAGTGCAGCAACTTCAATGGGGTACAGTGCCATAGACTCCACCTTTCAAATTGGCCATTTTCTCCAGGTGAAATGTTGCCTGGAGATCAGTGGTAATCCCAGGAGATGACCAGACATAACCTGGAGGTTGGCACCCTAGTGCCTGTATCTACTCCCTCCAGTACCATAGGCGATATGTCTCTTTGTAACAGTTGCTGGGGAGCATGGGCAAGAGGATGCTGTTGCAAGCGTCCTGCTCGTGGGCTTCCTAGGGGTCGTCGGCTGGCCACTATATGAACAGAATGCTGGACTTGAAGGACCTTGGCTCTGATTCAGCATGGCTCTTTTTATGATCCTATATTCTTATCCCAGTGTGCTCTCCAGTGCCCAGCCTGTTTATTTAAGGGAATAAAAAGACTTCACAGAGTCCGTTGTATACGGAGTCATTTCTTTTTTTAACTTTCAAAAGGAAACTGGAGAGTGAACTCATTGAGTTCGTAGACTCTCAAGCTTGTGTTTGGTTAGCACTATTCAGTAAATCAGGAGACCTGATCGTGGATCTCCTATGTCTTGTCTGGTTTGGACCTAACCACAGCCAACACTACAATCATCTTAGTAGGCCCTGCTTCATGTGCCCCCACCTTCTGAGGTTAGGTAGGTGGCAACCCAGGAGAGGGCCTTCTTGGTCGGGGCTCTGAAGCTCTGGAACTCTTGTTCTTACACTGTGGAATTTGCTGCCAGAGGATGTCGTGATGGCCACAGGAATGAACAGCTTTAAAGGGATTAGATTAATGAAAGATAAGTCTGTCAACGGCTATTAGCCATGGTGACTGAGGGGAACCTCCACATTTAGAGGCACTAATCCTCTGAATCCCAGAGCCAAGAGGCAGCATCAGGGGAAGGCCTTGGCCTCTATGCCCTGTTGTTGGTCCTCTAGAGGAACTGGTTGGCCTGGACTAGATATACCACCGGTCTGATCCAGCAGGGCTCTTCTTATGCTCTTATGAACTCTCTCCCCAGGGAGCTTCATCTGTTCCCTTTTGTTGCCGTCTTCTGCCAGAGGGTGAAAACATTTTTGTTCCATTCCGCATTCCCTCAGTGATCCCACCTTCCTGACCAATGTTTTTAAATTGCTGTTTATATGTCTTTGTATGTACTTTACATTTGTTTTTAATATGTTTCAATTATGTGCATTTGGGAAGGTGGTTGATTTCAGCGGCTTTAAATGTGATTTCATCACGTATGTTTTAAAAGGTTTGCTGCCTTGGTGGTGCTTGTGAGGGCAGAAAGGTGGGACATAAATTTCGTAAAAAATAACAACTACATGAAGTCATCCACAAGTGGTGGAGTCCAGCATATTGTTTAACAGGTCATTTATTGATCACAGTGATAACTGTTACCATTATCACTTGGGAATGTTTGAGGAGCTGTCCTGTCCCATGAGCTCCCAGAGGCCAACTCAGAAGGATCATCCAAGAAAGAGGAGGTAAGTGGAGTCACCAGTCCCTTACAAATGAATAAGGATGCCCTGAAGACCCCAGTACCAGCTGAGGCCCAGAGAACTCATCATCCCCTGGGGAGGAGGAGGAGGAGGAGGAGGAGATTGGATTTATACCCTGCCCTTCACTACCCAAAGGAGTCTCAGAGTGGCTTACAAACTCCTTTCCCTTCCCCTCCCCACAACAGACACCCTGTGAGGTAGGTGGGGCTGAGAAGAGCTCTCCGAGAACTGCCCCTGAGAGAACAGCTCCAAAAGAATTGTGACTGACCCAAGGTCACGGCAGCAGCTGCATGTGAAGGAGTGGGGAATCAAACCCGATTCTCCCAAATTAGAGTCTGCACTCCTAACCACTACACCAGACTGAGGAGGTCTTTGAGAAAACAGCCGGAGAGGATCACTGTGTTCAGTCTTGAAAGCCATCGGCATGCCTACTGGCCAATACTCTGGCTTGGTTTTTCCCTGCTTATCCCAATTAGGTTACAAAGGTCCTGGTGACTCCAGCTGCTCTTCAGGGGGTGGCCTTTCTGACAAGCTCTGGGATGTCGTGGGACATGGCATCTCTACAAACATTCATAGCTCTTAATTATAACAGGTATCACTGAGATTGATAAGTAACCTCTTCACCGGTAGGCCAATCTCTACTATCTGCAGATGGTTTCATGTTGTCTCTATTTGGGGTCAAAGCAGGCAGGGTATGGGAGATCCTGGATCAACTCTCCTGACAGGACCCCAGGAGCACTGATGTTCCTGAAACACACCGTAGAAGGAACTCACTTGTTTCAGAGCAAGGGGCTTTACTTCATTGATCGCTTCTTCTACGGAAAAAGCCTTACCTGTCTGACCAGGACTGGTCTTGCTAGTGCTCCAGGAAAGAGTCAAGATGAAAGGCCAATGATGAAAGCCTTTCGGTTCTTAACCAGTGTTTCCCTCTAAGATGAGTTAGTGTGAGCGAGCTCACTGCTTGTTAGCCTCCAGCTCACACCTTTTTGTCTTAACTCAGGAAGAATGGCTCCAGAGCAAACCAATTTATGCAGCAGACAAATTGCTCGCTCACAACTTTAATGCCAGTAGCTCACAAAGTAGAATTTTTGCTCACAAGACTCCACAGCTTAGAGGGAACATCTTTTGAACCAGCTCCATAAAATCTTGGCTGGACAGCCCCCCCCCCATTTCTGGGCCTTGCCCCTGACCATGGACAGCTCTCGTGCCCTCTAAACTCCACAGTGTTGTGAGCATAAATTCTACCTTGTGAGAGAAAAATGGTAGTAGTGTTAAAGTCGTGAGCGAGTCTACATTTGACAGTTGCATAAATTAGTTTTTTTAGATTATTTCCGTAACCTTGTAAAAATTTCAGAATCAATTCTTTCAAACTATATTTACACTATATTTTAAGAATCGTTTAAGTATTATGAGAGAAAACAGAACCAAGTCAAATTTCATTAAAGAAAATGTTGTCCTCTATGCAGGTAGAGAACAGGTCTACACTCCCCTTTCCACTATATTCGTAGACCTGGCCTCAGACTGTCATCCTGCACTGAGCCTTAGAAAACATACCAGCACTTAGAGGGGGAAAACTCTTGCAGTCTGCTTTGGGGTTGTTGTTTTTTTAGTGAAATATGACAAATTACAGGTGAAGTATAACAGAGGTGGAACAATCACTGTCAGAACCCTGAGTAACCTAAAAAGCAGGAAGTTGCTTAAATGTTATCAATCTGCCCAAAGGACGTCTTTATTTAAATATTTTTATCCCACTTTTCCTGTGACTCAAGGCAACTTACAGATCATACTGAAAAGCATAACGGGCTCCATTATAGCCTATGTGGACTATTATAGTCAATGGGCCCCATAGGCTATAATGGAAAATCGATCTGAGGGTATCTGGGGCTCTGGGGGGGCTCAACCCCCCAAAGTTTTAAAAAGATTGGACCAGGGGTCCAATTCTGTGGGCCCCCAAAGAAGGAAAAAAACCCCAAGTTTCAAAAAGATTGGACCAGGGGGTCCAATTCTATGGGCCCCAGAAGGAAGTGCTCCCATCCTCCATTTTTTCCAATGGAGGGGGAAATGCCTTACTGTGAGCAGAAGCCTAAAATCCCTGCGCTGGGATCTAAAATTTTGTGCACCAGCACCCCCTAGTGCATCTTAGAAGGAACACAGCTCTTGACTCACCAGAGAGCAAAATCCCAAACCTCGCAGCACTAAAGATCACGACAAAACCTCATCTCTGGTCTAGCTGATTCCCAGTTCCACAACCTGCAATACAAGTGGGAGAATCGAGAATTGAAATGCTCTGTTTCAAATGATTGAGCTGGCCCTAGATCATGCTGAAAACCAATGTGTTCGTTGGTTTAGTTAGAAAACGTGTCAGAAAACCTGCATAGCATGAAATTTGCTCAACATTGTCCTTTCCCATAGGAGCGACCATGAAAGTCATTTTGGATATCCAAGGGTATTTAGCCATCATTATATCTGCATGCACGGTCATTCTCTACACTTTGCTGGGAGGTCTGTACTCTGTTGCATATACTGATGTCATACAGCTGGTCTTTATCATGGCTAGCTTGGTAAGTCCTGATATTTTCATGTTTGTACTTACTTGAAGGGAGGGAAGGCAGCATGGTGAAGCCCAATCTCATCAGATCTTGTAAGCTAAGCAGGGTGGCTACTTGGATGAGAAACCGCCAAAGAAGGCTGGGGTTGCCATAAATTGGCTGCAACTTAATGGTGCTTCACACACACACACGCTTACTTGAAACATGAGTAAAAATGAATAGGAGTCCTCTGGCACCTTAAAGTCTAACACAATTTTATTTCAACCTAAGCTTTGTTGGATCCTCTTCTTCAGATAACTTGATCTTCACAATGGAGACATTTGATACAGGAGGCCATGAAAGGAGGACATAAAGGATAAGATGCAGTTATGTCAAATTTAATCAAGAGAAATATAGAGATAATTCAATCATCCCATATACGCCTCGAAGAGCATTACGCAATGAGAGTCAACATCTCCCGGTGATCCCTGGCCCAAAGGACGTCCGCCTAGCCTCAACGGGGGCCAGGGCCTTTTCTGCCCTGGCCCCCACCTGCTGGAACATGCTCCCTATTGAGATCAGGGCCCTGCGGGATCTTATTAAATCCCGCAGGGCCTGCAAGATGGAGCTCTTCCACCAGGCCTTTGGCTGAGGCAGCGGGCACCCCAAGGTTGCTGTCTCCCATCCATTGATAACTAGCCATACCTATCTACATCAATGGGCTGGTTTCTCCCTATGGCAAGCTGTAATGTGTTTTAAAATTTATTGTATTTATTGAAATGATGTAACCTGCCCTGAGCCCGTTTACGGGATGGGCACAATATAAATGTGAAAAACAAATAAATGAATAGTTATGCTATGTTAGTTAGCACCTACAATGAATGAGAAATCCCAAGTATTGCTAAACCAGTTAATGGTTATACAGGTTAACCATAAACAGAGTTACTCCCTTCTAAGCCCATTCATTTCAGTGGATTTAGAATGGTATAGCTCTTTTTAGGACTGCATTAATAAGGAGTAAGAAAACCTAAGTCCCTGTTCAGCCCTGGGTGGGAGATAGTGGCAGACTTCTGAATGAATCCCAGTTAGGGTTACAAATAATCTGGAGGGGGAAAACTGTCTTGCCCCTTTAACAGAAGCTTCATGTGTGGAATTGGGCACTTTAAGCTTTTCAAGGCATGGTGGAAGTAAATAACATCACCTGGTAAATAACATCTCATTAAGCTCCTGTTGAAGGGGTAGGGCATTTTTTCCCCTCCTAGTTGTGTGCAACCCAAATTTCAGTTCAGGAATTTCAAGCTGGAAGTCTCTCTTTGAAGTTCTTTAGTTGGGACCTTCTACATGGAACATATTCTCTGCAATGAAGTTATGGTCCTTCCCATTCATAGTTCTTCTCTTTTGTATAAATCTATGCACTGACAAACTGGACTCCAACTTATCTAGCTTCAGCTCAGTTGCTGTGCCATGTAGCTTGAGACCATGCCCTTGGCCTATGCCTTATGGCTCCCAGCTGATGCTTCTAACATTAGTTTCAGATACAATTCAGTAATGATGCTACGTCTTGGAGCTATGACCAGGAAAAGAAGCGGAGCCCACAGTTGCATGCTGAACAACCATAACATTCCACTGATAAACATTTGGGTACCATTCATATCAATGCTGAAGGATGGAAGGTTACGGAGGCCAGAAAATGGAGCTGAGGATTGTGAAGGGAAAACCAATGAAATAATTCTGATGTTTGTGTTTTCCTGCAAGTGGATTTGTATCCCGTTTGCGATGACAAACTTTGCAACAGAAAGCATTTCATATACCGTTGCCCACAATGTATTTCAAGCACCTTGGGTCGGAAAGATAGAAACACAGGATATTGGAAGGTGGCTGGATGACTTCTTATATTTGGTAAGGAATATTTGTTCCAGTGAATAGTTTGCAAATTGGGGCTCATTACCTAGGGTTGCTAACTCCAGGTTGGGAAATTCCTGGAGATTCGGGGTACGGAATGGGGAGGGGAGGGCCCTATTGCCGTAGAGTCCCCTCTCCAAAGCAGCCATTTTCTACAGGGGGACTGATCTCCGTAGTCTGGAGATCAGTTGCAGTTCCATCTCCAGCCCCCACCTTGAATTTGGCAGCCCTCTCATTTCCTCACTTTCTTGTAGCCAACCCATAGAAACTGTTGCACCAGATACAGGACTGGCTCTTCAAGGAGGTGGCCTGAGGTAATCCCTTCAGGCAGCAAGTTTGGGAGGTCAGTAATCCTCTTGTCCTACCAATTCCCCTCTTGCCACCTGACCGCTAGCGCGTTGCCCGCGATCCAGAAGAGAAAATCTTCCATACTCACCCCATCCCCAACTCTTCAGCAACATACTCTTGCCACCCAACAGCAGAAACCATTAGCATGTTAGGCCACACCCCTGACAGCACAGCTCATTAGCACATTAGGCCACACCCCACATGTTACCAGAAGTGTTTTCATCCAGCCACACCCACCTTTTGCTTCTTATTCTGTTTACCTTGTTTGTTGTCAAAACCCAGGGCCTTTTTTTGTAGCAGGAACTCCTTTGCATGTTAGGCCACACACCCCTAATGTAGCCAATCCTAATGAGTTTCTGCGGTTGGGTGTGGCCTATTATGCTAATGAGTTCCTGCTGGGCGTGGCCAACTCAGGCGCCAGCCGGAACTCCGCTCCTGTGCGTTCCTGCCCAAAAATAGCCCTGCTCTTGACAATTCCCAAAACTGCATGAGACTCCTTCTTATTGTGAGGGTTCAGCCACCATTTGTGGTCTTCTTGTTCCAGGGTGAGCTCATGCAAGAGAAAGTAGTCTTGTGAGAGTTCTGGAATATTTCTCTGCAAAACAGGCACCCCTCTTTCTTCCTGGAAAGACATCCCCCCCCCCAAAAAAGGGTGCCCCTCTTCCTTCCTTCCAAGTCTGACAGAAGCATGGGGTGATTGGTAAGCTTAGCCTTCATATGAAACCTCCATGTCTGCTGTTTCTATTTTTTTTAAAATGCTTGGAAGAATTGATTATGTATTTCCCAAGACTTCATCCGTCTCAGTCCCACACTACTTTTCTTTCAGGTTCTGGGGGCCATTCCATGGCAAACCTACTTCCAGCGAATCCTCTCGGCTTCTTCTACAAAACAAGCCAGGCTCATTTCTTACTTTTCCGGGATGGGGTGCTTTATGCTGGCCATCCCCTCTGTGCTCATTGGAGCAGTGGCTGCATCCACAGGTAGACCTAAGAGTGCTTGGGGAAGGGAGGGGGCTTAGGGCACATCCACTCTCCAACCCGAGTGTGAAACTTGAAGTGTTGGAAGTGCAAGCACTCCTGAACATCTATGCCCCCAATAGTGCATTACGCTTGGGTACTAAAAATCTCCTGGTGGTCCCTGACACGAGAGAGATCCAGCTGTCCTTGACCAAGACCTCAGTCCTGGACCTTAGTCTTTTAAAACCAAATTACAGTGGTGCCTAGCCCCAAGTTGTTGTTATGTGCTGACCAGGGCTCTTTTGGTAGAAAAAGCCCAGCAGGAACGCATTAGCATAATAGGCCACACCCAACAGCAGAAACTCATTAGCATATTAGGCCACGCCCTGACAGCACAGCTCATTGGCATATTAAGCCACACCCCCATGCCTTCCCTTAGCTTGCCCGGGTGCCCTGTGGCTGCGGAGGGCCCAGGCAAGCCCCCCCTTGAAGTTTAAACTGCCTTTCCTTGGCTTGCCCAGGCTCCCTGCTCCTGACCCTTCCAGGGCCCCTCCTGGCCTGCCCGCCTTGGAGTCGCCGGGGGGGGGGGTCGCTCTCCAGGCCTTCCCTCTGTAGCCACGCATGCAGAGGTTTTGGCTGTAGTGGGCGTGGCCAACTCTGAAGCCAGCCGGAACTCCGTTCCTGTGCGTTCCTGCCCAAAAATAGCCCTGGTGCTGACCCAGATTAGATAGACAGAGAAAGGGGGGGTTAACACTCATCCCTGCATGGTTGAAACTGCCCCCCTAGATTGCCCTTTGAAGGGAAAAAACAACAAGTACTGATCATTTGTTTACTTTTGTTCTCTAAAGGGCTATAAAGGCACACGATTTCAATTCTCAAAACCATATAGGAGCAGGGGTCATTTTGTAGAAAAAGAGGTGCAGGAGCTCATTAGCATAACTCATTCACATAACTCATTTGCATATGCCACACCCACTGACATCACCGGAAGTGTGTCAGAAGGCAACACCCACCGCTCAGGCTCCACTGGACTGTTTTGGATTGCTAGCTACTGAGGGGGGGGGACGTGCAGATCTGTCCTTGCAGAGGAGGGAGAGCTTGTACCTGAATAAAACTTGGTCTTAAAGGTGCCACTGGACTGTTTTGGATAGGGGGCCCTGGGGGGGGGCTCTGCAGCTTACCTGG
>NW_015165278.1:315078-322663 GCF_001447785.1 Gekko japonicus
CTGCTTCTTGCTCTGACTGAGGGCTGCTGGGAGCAGGGGGCGGGGCTTGTTGCATGTGCCCGCCCCCTGGGCTCTTTACTGCCGGAGCTCCGCTCCTGTGCGCTCCTGCAGGAAATGACCCCTGTATAGGAATGAATGAATTAGACTTCCCCTCCAGTCCTCATTTGACCCAAATCCAATTAGGGGACTGGACAGTGGTAAGTGAGCTTTAGAAGATACTATTTCCAGTTATTTAGTTTCAGCAGAGTAGCCATGTTGGCCTGCAGCAGAAGAGCTCGATTCATGTCCAGGAGCCCCTTAGAGACCAACAAGATTTTGGGAGATATGAGCTGTCACCAGGGCCATTTTTGGGCAGGAACGCACAGGAACGGAGTTCCGGCTGGCTCCCAAGTTGGCCACGCCCAGCAGGAACTCATTAGCATAATAGGCCACACCCAACAGCAGAAACTCATTAGGATTGGCTACATTAGGGGTGTGTGGCCTAGCATGCAAAGGAGTTCCTGCTACAAACCCCCCCCTGGGTTTTGACAACAAACAAGGTAAACAGAATAAGAAGGGAAAGGTGGGTGTGGCTCGATGACCACACATGGGGGTGCAGCCTAATGTGCTAATGAGTGGTGCTGTCAGGGTGTGGCCTAATGAGTTCCTGCATTTGGGTGTGGCCTATTATGCTAATGAGTTCCTGCTGGGCTTTTTCTACAAAAAGAGCCCTGGCTGTCACAGTTCCCTTCAGCAGATACCTGATGAAGGTGATGAAGGTGAAGGGAACGCTGTGTCGCTTGAAAGCTTATGTGCCCAAAATCTTTTTGGCCTCTAGCAGGGGTGTTGAGCTCATTTGTTATGAGGGCCAGATCTGACATAAATGAGACCTTCTTGGGCCAGGCCATGTGTGTCATAAAAGGTAATGCCAGGTAACGGGGATATAAACTTTATAAAGGACACAGACAAACACAATGAAAGATGTTTTTAAACTTTAAATAACACATTTCCAGTGAGTTCGACACGCCTGCGTGCCACCGGACTTGAAGCTAGTAGTCTCAGTTATGGTTTGCCCAGCCTCTCTGTCTGTTCTGAACCTAAAATAATACTGAGGGAAATTTGTTTATTACATTTTTATCCTGCCCTTCTTCAAGGAGCTCGAGGCATCATTCTTCCCTCCTCTGTTTTATCCTCACAACAGCAACCTGTGAAATAAATAAAAAAGCAGGAGTCCAGTAGCAGCTTAAAGACTAACAAAATATGTGGCAGGGTAGGAGCTTTCGTGAGTCACGGTCTGAAGAAGTAAAAAGAACAGAACTGTATCTGAAAAACTAAACAGTGACTCATGAAAGCTCCTGCCCTGCCACAAATGTGTTAGTCTTTAAGGTACTACTAGACTCTTGCTCTTTTCTACTCTTTTCTACTTTTCTTCTACTTTCAGTGCACTTTCCAACTGGATTTTTACTGTGTGAACCAAGGCTCCCTCTAAGATGCGGAGTCTTGTGAGCAAAAATTCTACTTTGTGAGCTACTGGCCTGAAAGTTGTGAGCAGGTGATTTGGCTACTGCATCAATTAAGTTTGCTCTGGAGCCATCCTCCCTGAGCTAAGACAAAAACGTGTGAGCTGGAGGCTAAAAAAATGTGAGCTAGCTCACACTAACTCAGCTTAGAGGGAACACTGGTGTGAACTGGCAAAATCCAGTTGGAAAGTGCATTGCAAGTGGATTGCAAGTGGATTATTTAGTGTGTGTAACTGCAGCCTAACACAGCTACCCATCTTGATCTATCTCTGTGAAATTAGGCTGAGGGAAGGCAACTGTGTCAAGACTACTCAGTAGGCTTTTGTGATTGTGGGGAAATTTGAACCCGAGTCTTCCAGATCGTAGTCCAACACCCTAATTATTACACGATGGGTCTGTTGAAAAAATTAGTCTTGATAAGCAGTATCATAGCCAGCCCAATGAATTTTAAGGGGTGCAAATGTTGTCCCCACATAGGCCACCCAGGCCCGTAGCTACAGTGGGGCACCTCGGGGCCTGGCCCCCTGACTTACTGCCAAGGTCCCCTGACTTCCCATCCAGCCCAGCCCCCCCTTCCAATTTTTTATTTTATTTGTGGCACTCCCTTGGGGTGTGTATGCAAGGTGCCGCCCAACGTATGTAAAGGTCCCCCAGCAGGGCTTTTTGGTGTAGTGGTTAAGTGCGTGGACTCTAATCTGGGAGAACAGGGTTTGATTCCCCGCTCCTCCACTTGCACCTGCTGATGTGACCTTGGGTCAGTCACAAGCTCTGGCACAGCTGTCCTTGAAAAAGAGCAGTCTCTGTCAGAGCTCTCTCAGCCCCACCCATCTCACAGGGTGTCTGTTGTGGGGAGGGGAAGGGAAAGGAGTTTGTAAGCTGCTCTGAGACTCCAAGTGAAGGGCGGGGTATAAATCCAATCTCTTCTTCTTCTTCTTGTAGAAAAAGCCCAGCAGGAACTCATTAGCATAATAGGCCACACCCAACAGCAGAAACTCATTAGCATATTAGGCCACACCCCTGATAGCACAGCTCATTGGCATATTAGGCCACATACCCCCATGTTACCAGAAGTGTGGTCATCCAGTCACACCCACTTTTTGCTTCTTATTTTGTTTACTTTGTTGTCAAAACCCTGGGCTTTTTTTGTAGCAGGAACTTATTTGCATGTTAGGCCACACACCCCTAATGTAGCCAATCCTAATGAGTTTCTGCTGTTGGGTGTGGCCTATTATGCTAATGAGTTCCTGCTGGGCGTGGCCAACTCAGGAGCCAGCCGGAACTCCGTTCCTGTGCGTTCCTGCCCAAAAATAGCCCTGCCCCCCAGAATTAAAAAAAATCCTGGCTACGGCCTGAGGCCACCTCTAATCTGTTCTAACATATTGCTCCTGCTTTCTGTTTTACGAGACTGGAATCAGACTCGCTATGGCCTTCCCACACCCAACGACAGAGGAGAGTCAGCTCTCATACTTCCTTTAGTTCTCCGATATCTTTGCCCGACATATGTCTCCATTGGTGGTTTGGGGGCCATCGCAGCTGCCGTGATGTCTTCTGGGGATTCCGCCTTGCTCTCTGCAAGCTCCATGTTTGCTCACAACATTTATAGGAAAATCCTGAGGAAAAAAGTAAGTTGGTGAAATGCAGACACCGAACCATGTAGACATTATGTGGATGTGGGTGTGATGTGACGCCAAGATAATTCAGAAGGGATTCCTGTCTGTTCCCCCCAGGCCACAAAAAAGGTGGGAATAGATTAATCAAGATTGATTCATATGGGAGAACACCATAGATGAAAATGTTCTTCATCTGTGGCAGAACTTCCCAAACTGAGGGCTATGAGAAAATTGTGCTCTAAGAAATTAATAAATTAAAGTAGAATCTTTTCTGTGGGTGAGTAATTCTACCGTACAATCGGGGCAAAGGGAAGAGCGAGCGCGGAGCAGCAGCTTGTGGGATCAGAGGCAACTGGGTAATAAAATTACTAACAATGGAGAATATCCCACTGGCTCTCTGTATGAGTCACTGATCTGGTTGAGTCCCTCTGTTTTGAATGAGATAGGAGCCAAAGCAGCAATTTGCCAAAATGCTGCAAACACAAGGAGTCATGGGTGGACAGTTTGTATCTATATATCTAATAGCCAAGGATCCCTCTGTGTGCAGATACTTATTTCCACAGATCTAGGGTACATGGAGGGTAAAGAGGTTTTTCTGCACACTTGGGGTACCCCTAGGGTTGCAGAAAAATGCAAAAAGCTTTTAAAAATACACAGGGGGTTTAAAACCCTCAAAAATAAAAAAAGAGTTGTCTGTGCTTGCATAGTCCAGACTCGTGGTCCTCCATGCTAGACTTGGAGCTTTGCTTGGTGGCTGGCCTCCCCACAGCCAGCAAGATGGGACTAAAGACGTGGGGCGGGGCCCACTGCCAGGTCCTTCCGAGGCAAGCGGCCTCCCCATGGCCAGCAAGACAGCCCTGGAGCAAACGGACAGGGGACACTGACACCACTGGGTCTTTCCAAGGCAGCCGGCCTCCCCACAGCCAGCAAGACAGCCCAGGGGTCGCGGGGCAGGGGACGATACTGCTGGATCACTCCCAGTCAAGTGGCATCCCCACTGCCAGAAAAACGAGGAAGCTGCAGAAAGGGAGGCAGAAGAGGGAGAGATTGCTTGGGGGGGGGAGAAATAGGGGAGAGAAAGAAGGGCAGACTGAGAAGGGATGGTGGAAAGAGGACATTGTGTAAGTAAGTAAGAGGGGTGAGACATACAAGGGGTGAGAGGAGAAAGGGGGTAGGGAGGAAAGCTAACATAAAAGGGGTGAAAGGAGAATAAATTGGGTGAGACCCGTGAGAGGAGAAGGGGGAAGTGAAGGAAGATGGATAGGTATGGGGTGGGTGCAGAAAGACAGGAGGGAACTCAAAGGGGGTAGGAAAGGATTCCTAAGAAGGGGGTAGGGAGGAAAGCTAACATGAAAGGGGTGAGAGGAGAAGGGGGAGGTGAAGGTAGATGGATAGGTAAGGGGTGGGTGCAGAAAGACAGGAGGGAACTTTGACAGAGAAGGGGGGAGGGTAGCAAAGGTGGGGGAAATGCCCCCTCCCTGCAAGTTTCTTGCGGGTCTCCCCTTGTACATTCTAAAAGTAGACCTTTTCCAATGCAAGAGTGACATGCTTCCAGTTCAATTCAGAATAAAAGCCTGCCTCAGCAATGGGAAACATTGTTCTAATTTTATTTATTTAGAATATTTTTATACCATCTCTTCAGCATCCTGGTCAAGGCAGCTTACAATTAAAAATCACAGTGTAAAACACAGGCCATTAGACATAAGCAACACAAAAACAATCCATAAAACAGAGCAGACAATTTAAAAGCTGAAACCCCCCAATTAAAAGGCGTATCCTACTATCACAATATGTGCCTTGGTTCTAGAGCCATTTAAGGGTAGTGGTTAAGTGCACAGACTCTAATCTGGGAGAACTGGGTTTGATTCCCCTCTCCTCCACTTGCAGCTGCTGGATGACCTTAGGCAAGCCATAGTTCTGTCAGAGTTGTTGTTGCAAGGACAGTTCTGGAAAGAGCTCTCTCAGCCCCGCCTATCTCACAGGGTGTCTGTTGTGGGAAGGGAAAGGAGTTTGTAAGCCGCTCTGAGACTCTGATACCAATTTCACACAAGAGCTGCGCAGCCTCCCGTGTGCCTGCTTCTATTGGTCAATTTCCCCCTCGAAGCCGCGCGGCCGCATTTTGACCCGCGGCTTTGCCTGATTTCCCCCGTGGTTTTGTGATCCTGTTTTTTGAGGATCATGAAACTGTGGGGAAAATCGGGCAAAGCTGCGGGTGAAAATGCGGGTGAAAATGTGGCTGCACAACTTCGAGTGGGAAATTGACCAATAGAAGCGGGGCAAAGGGAGGCACGACCGCAGTGCAGCTCTTATGTGAAATCGGTTTGAGTGAAGGGCAGGGTATAAATCCAATCTCCTCTCCTCCTCCTAATTTACACTGAGGGTCTACAGCCCAGCGTTGTAGAATTGATATTTTAAGCCTCTGGTCCTGCAGGGCTGCTTGGCAACACCCACTCAGCCCCACCTTTCAGACTTATGCAGAGTCTCCATAATGCTAACATCTAGCTTTGTACATCTTCTTCCTGTGGTAAAACACACACACATTTTGATGGTTCCTCCACATCTGGATGGCCCAAAGTGTTCATTAATCCTATCTAGCAACAAAGGGAGCAGTGAAAATTTGTTGCAAGAGTTAGGTTGCCACTGAAATTATCTCCAAGACCAGGTTACTTCTAAAGTTGTCTCTTTTTTTGAATTTCAGGCAACCGAGAAAGATGTATTGTGGGTAATGAGAGCTTCCATGGTTGTCTTCGGGGCGCTGGCTGCAGCTCTGGCATTTTATTCCCATTCGATTTATGACCTCTGGTTCCTTGGAGGTGAGCTTGTGTACACCCTCCTTTTTCCTCAGCTGTGCTGCGCACTCTTTATTCCTCACACCAACACGTACGGCTCAGCTGCCGGGTTCTTCTTTGGATTTCTGCTGCGGCTGTTGGCAGGGGAGTCATCCCTGAAGATCCCCCCACTTATCTGTTACCCAGGATGTTCTCTTGTCGATGGGGTCTACGTTCAGCGGTTCCCTTTTAAGACCGTCACCATGCTCGTCGGTCTCTTGACCATCATTTCCGTCTCGTATCTGGCAGCCTTTGTGTTTAAGAGAAACCTCCTTCCTCACAAATGGGATGTTTGTCACTTAATAAAGGATGACAGTGTGTTTGTCTCTTTACCTCAGAGAGAAAAACAGATGGATGTGCAAAAAATTGAAAATGATGAGCTAATGGAGAATAATAGCAATAGCGCTTTATAATTTCGCCACACTGTGGTCATGGCAGAGCCCCCTCACTTCCTCAGATCTTCGGGGAAGGCCCTAATCTTTGTGTTGTCCTTTCTGGAAAGCAGCTTGGTGGACATGAGCGTGAGTGGGTGGGTGGGGGGCTCTCTGTAGTGGCACGAGTGTTTTGGAGCTCCCTCCTTCAGGAGGCCTGTCTGACTCCACATTTGGGCTTGAATAAGTTGTGTTTGTGTGTACGTGTGTGTGTTTTAAAATAAAACATTTGGAACAGTTTGAAGATGGTTTTAAGCGGTGGTGCAGGATCAAACTGCCTATTGCATTCTCTTCTGTGTGCCTTCTAAAAGATCCACACACACCCCAGACTGCTTGTTTCAAGACTGATAACAGTGTGGGGTAGAGCTCTTCCACCCTTTCCTTCCTTGCCCTTTTCCCTGGAAAAAAGGCACCCCTAACCTAAAATGGCCCCTGGGGAGTAGTGTTGCCAGCCTCTATAGGGTTGCCCTCTCAGGGTTGGGAAATCCCCGGAGAATTTGGGAGTGGACCCTGGGGCTGGTGGGGTTTGGGTAAGGGAGGGACCTCAGTAGGGTATAATGCCCTAGAGTCCATCGTCCAAAGCAGCCATTTTCTCCCGGGGAACTGATCTCTATAGCCTGGACGTTAGTTCTAATTCCAGGAGATCTGCAGCCGTCACCTGGAGGTTGGCAACACAAGGGCCTGGAGATCTCCCAGAATTCCAATTGATCTCCAGGCAACAGAGATCAGTTCCCCGGGAGAAAACAGCTCTTTTGGAGGGACAGATGCTTTTGCAGAGCTGGTCTGCCCTTGCTTGTGATACCCATATTCTACAGCAGGATCACTGCTGCATGAGGCCTTCTTCCCCCATCCCCCATCCCCATCATTCTTCTCTGCTTGTGGTACATTAAACTGGCCATATCAATTTCCTTTTTCTAAAAAGAGAGTTTAATCTGACACAATGGATCTGGCTGTACTTAAGAATAGCTGTAGCATCTGCTCGTTCAATGCAGAGGAGTACAGAATAGAAGTCATTTTGTGTCTGTGCGGGGTCATTTCGGGGGGGAACGCGGGGGATCGCAGTTCCCCCGGGTGAGGTGCAGGGGGCGGGGCACATGATGAAGCCCCACCCCCTGCTTCCGGCCGCCCCGCTTCCGGCCCTCATTCAGCCAGGAGGAGGCAGGAGAAGAGGGAGGGTAAGTTGCTTCCTCCCTGCCTCTCCCACCCCTGCCTGCCTG
>NW_015165278.1:323415-323571 GCF_001447785.1 Gekko japonicus
TTAAATGTTTGACCCGAAAATGGCCTCCGTGAGACCCCGAACTCATCTAAACGCTAAAACAGGTGATTTTTTAAATGTCGGTTTTCTAAACATGGTGGTGGAGCTTCGCCTATGCGCACACCGCCGACGCATTAAAAAAATGGCGGGCAAACGCAG
>NW_015165278.1:323795-341366 GCF_001447785.1 Gekko japonicus
CTGAACCGTCATGACACCAGATCAAATGGCGTGTATGAACGCACCCAGTGAGTAGAAGATTAGTGACAGTGGAGACGCTTGCCCGGAAGCCAGTTTACCTACTGTCATTGGGGCTTCACTGGGACGCAATGCTGGATGGCTCAAGAGTTCTCCATTCACCTGAACATAGGAAAAGAACAGCCCTGCTGTATCAGACCAGTGGTCCATCTAGTCCAGCATCCTGTCTCACACAGTGGCCAACCAGTTCCTCTGGAGGGCCAACAACAGGGCATAGAGGCCGAGGCCTTCATGAGAACATAAGAAGAGCCCTGCTGTATCAGACCAGTGGTCCATCTAGTCCAGCATCCTGTCTCACACAGTGGCCAACCAGTTCCTCTACAAAGTTTTCAAAGTTCACCTCAGCAGAAAAGCAGTTGTGGAAAAGAGTTCCCTGCAGAAAGTTTGAGAACTTGCTGCCAAATGATAATAAAATTGCCTTTGCCAAAGAGTCCGTGTCAAAAAGGGGGGGGGAGGAAAAAACAGGGCATCACTTTTCAAACCCCTAACACCGTTTATGGCAAAGAAGGAGCTTTTAAAAGCGTTTTTGTTCTATTATTCATGACCAGATTTTGCCTGCCAGAGACACTTGAAAAACCGCACAGCAGAAAAGGCAAGAACACTGCAGCCCCAACAGCTGTTTCTGCATGGGGGATTCCCCACCATGGAAGACATAGGAACCCCCCACAGGAACATCCCTACAATGTCATGCTCATTCTGAGCACCACATCCAGTCTTCTGGGGGCTTTCTCCTATAATGGGGTTAAAAAAAACCCTTTGATTCCATTCAAACTGCAAAGTCGCTGTAGGTGGGACATCAGTTTGGACACTCTGCCCATCACTACCACGGGGAGAGGAGGAGCTATGTTAAAATGGTGTGGGGCAACTCACAATGGATTGTAATTCCTCTTGGGCCAAGCACACCCTTGGGCTTTCCATGACCAGCTGTGACCCCCACTGTGGGTTCCATCAGTGCAATTGGCACCAAGGGGAGATGAACTGCACCTTCCCCTCTTCCTACAAAATGTACAGGTCATGTCCATGCAGCCAGGGGCTCCCTAATACCAACGGGAACCTGGCGGTGGGGGTGATCACAAACGGACGTTCCTCCCGGTGATCCCCTGTCCCCACCTGCAATGGGACTGTCTCGAATTCACATGGCTCCTTCATCGTGGACCCATCCATTTGGGTGAAAATTAGGGGGTCTTGCAGTCTCACCACCCCCGCTTCTAACCCCGTTACTAAGGAGGGGTTAATGAGGTCCCTCCCTCACCCTGAGTCAATAAGGGCTCTCACACGAATGTGGGTTCCTTGGGTCGGGTTAATAATAGTCAGAGTCACGAAAAAGGGGGGGTAGCTGTGCACTGCTTTTGGCGCCTCCAGGATCGGGCCCTGCTGCTCCGCGCCGCTCATAGCAGGACCTGGCCTTTTCCCACCGGCTCGTTGCCTTCGTCCTCACTGGATTCATCCCCGATTTCTTCCAGGGTGACCTGTAGCGCTTTTGCGAATTTTGGTTTCCCCGCTGGCTTCTTCGCTGGTGTGCTTGGCCATGCCTTGGCTGGTTCCGATTGCGCCAGCTTCCCCGGACTCGATCCCCTGCAGTCGGCTGCGAAATGGGCCCGTTCCCCACACTTTAGCCAGAGCCCTTGTCTCATCCGTTGCTCTCTGGTAGACTCAGCCGGGTGTGCAGATTTCACCTTCAGTTGGGGGACGTTCGGTTTCCCCCCTGCTGCCACGATGTCCAGGCGTAGGGTGCTCAAGTGAGTCTCTGCACTCCCTGCTTCTTGCATCCACGCTGGGAGGGAGATTGGGTCCACTGCACGCGGGACTGTTTCGCGGATCCCTGGGTTCAACCCCACCCGGTGCCAGTAGCAAGCAGAGTGGGGACCGGGCACATGGGCATTCCCACCCATTCCCAAGTGCCTTGCTGCTACTGCTAGGGCTGCCAACCTCCAGGTGGGGCCTGGAGGCCTAGAGTTATTACTGATCTCGAGATAACAGAGATCAGTTCCCCTGGAGCAAATGGCTGCTTTGGAGGGTGGAGTCTATGCCATGATACTCCTCTGAGGTCCCTCCCTTCTGTAAACTCTGCATTTCCCAGGTTCCAACCACAAATCTCCAGCAACTTCCCAACCTGGAGCTGGCAACCCTCGCTACAGTCGTGGTGGGGATGTGCTCTTCACCCCCATGCAGGTGGAGGTGAAGGTATGGAGACCTTTGGAGACTATGGTCCATATTCAGCCCAACCTGGAGCTGGCAACCCTTGCTACAGTCGTGGTGGGGATGTGCTCTTCACCCCCATGCAGGTGGAGGTGAAGGTATGGAGACCTTTGGAGACTATGGTCCATATTCAGCAATCAACTTTGTATTTTCATTTCAGAGGCTTCGCAAAAACAGATCTTGTGTCATGAGGCTTTTGGTGGCTGTGTGTGAGACTGCAGCCGCTGGTCCAGGTTTTTGTTTCATATGAAAATAATATGAAGCTCAAATCATTTGGTCTGCCTCACTCGGCACCGTCTGGTCTGGCTGGAAATGGATCTCCAGGATCTAAGGCAGAGGTGGGCTCTCCGTCTTTGGAGGGTTTTGAACAGTGGTTAGATGGCCATCTGACAGCAATGCAGATTCTGTGAAGTTGGGCAGATCGTGAGAGGGAGGGCAGGAAGGGTTGCCTCAGTGCTTAGTTCTCCTGGCCCTTTCTTACACACCCAGGGAAATGCTAATTTCCACTTTGGGGTCAGGAAGCAATTTTTCTTCAGGCCAGTTTTAACTAGGGATCCTGGAGGGTTTTTTTTTTTTTGCCATCTTCTGGGCATGGAACAGGGGGTAACTGAGTGTGTCTGTGGGTGGGAGGTATTTGTGAATTTCCTGCATAGTGCAGGAGGTTGGACTAGAAGACCCTGGAGGTCCCTTCCAACTCTATGATTCTATTAATGGTCTTTCCCAACATCTGTTGATTCTAAAGATGCCAAAAGTTCAGTATGTGAGATACCCCCCTATGCCTGTATATGTGTGATACCTGAGACCTTCTGCATGCAAAGAATGTGCTCTGTCACTGAACCCTAGCCTCTCCTAGAGACATTTCATCCAGTTCCCCATGAGGAGACTGCAGGTAGCTCCTCTGGGAGATGGTAACGCCCAGAGAGAGATTCTACCTCCATCTCCCAGAAGAGCCAGAAAAGTAGAACCACTCTGGATGCCTAATGTGTGAGGCACCCTCTATGTGTGAATGTTTGCAAAACAACAAAAAGGGTGATTGGTGTGGGGGGACCCTGTAAAGATGCTCCCAAATGAGAACATCAGAACTTTCCCTAGTTGTGCAAACTGGCCATATCTCTGGGTGCCCAGTTCATGTACTACAGCCCAGGACTCCGGTGGTGCTGAGGAAAGGCAGCCCCAAGTTCCCATATCTACCTCTGTAGGACATGAAGACATGAATGAGACACAAATCTGCCTGCGTGCCCCCATTGCCGAATTAGAAACACAGTCGGAGTCCAACGAGTTAGATGGATATCTATTTAATGCATTGAAACAGGGAATACAGGGCTGAATACCTTAGCACCTCAGCAATTCCAAAGCTGTATTCTGCCATAACCAGAAAGGGCAAAAGGTCTTATACCCCAAATGACATCACATATAGTTTACACATTAAAGAATCTCTAATTGGTAAAGGTAAAGGTTCCCTTGCTCGAAAGCCAGTCGAGTCCGACTCTAGGGTTGCGGTGCTCATCTCCGTTTCAAAGCTGAAGAGCCAGCACTGTCCGAAGACATTTCCGTGGTCATGTGGCCGGCACGACTAAACACTGAGGCGCACGGAATGCTGTTACCTTCCCACCAAAGTGGTACCTATTTATCTACTTGCAATTTGTTGCTTTTGAACTGCTAGGTTGGCAGGAGCTGGAACTAGAGATGGGAGCTCACTCCGTCATGTGGCACCCAGGTCTCGAACTGCTGAACTACTGACCTTCCACAGCCTGCAGTTCAGTGTCTTAACCATTTGAGCCACCGCAGCTTCTCTCTAATTGGTACCAAGCAGTTAACATCATACAAGCATAATTTGACTTTAAACCTTACTATTGGTCTCTCCTTATACTGGTCATGTATGTCAGGGATTTCATTTGCTTATCTGCTCTTCAGAGCAATGGGAACATTAGGGAACACACTGAGATCTTTTCTGACCTTAGTGAAGCTAGTTCCTCTTTCCCGTATTTTTGGGGAGCTGGGTGATAAGGGTTGTGATTCACATTTAACTTCGCTCTTGGTGTCCTTGCAGCTTCTCGAATATGCATTCCATTCTTATTGCATCCTAATTCTATCCCCAGAGGCCTCTAATAATGCTTTTCCTGAATATATAACTTCATATACAAAAAGTGAAGTTATAAAATATATATTCTACTGTAAATTTCTCTAATCAGAAAATTCTAGGTTACATACTAAGATCTGGATCTATTATGATTAGACTTTTGAAGGCACAGTGACAGCTGTCAGCATATAAACATGTCAGAACCCACATTCAGAAATCACATTCATTTTTCCCTTGTCCTACATGAATACGATGCCTTCAATGATCACCCTCCGCACAGTGGATATGCAGAATTGTATAAGGTTGCCAGACTAGATGGACCTCTGATCTGAGTCCAGCAGGAACTTATGTTTTAAATTTAATGCCTTCACCAGCAGGTGGCACAGACGATCCACAGTCACAATTCATAATAGAATTACACAAATACAAAGGTAAAAGGTAAAGGTTCCCTTGCTCGAAAGCCAGTCGAATCCGACTCTAGGGTTGCGGTGCTCATCTCCGTTTCAAAGCCGAAGCACCAGCGCTGTCTGAAGACGTTTCCGTGGTCATGTGGCCGGCGTGACTAAACACCAAGGCGCACGGAATGCTGTTACCTTCCCACCGAAGTGGTACCTATTTATCTACTTCCAATTTCTTGCTTTCGAACTGCTAGGTTGGCAGGAGCTGGAACTAGAGATGGGAGTTCACTCCATCATGCGGCACCTGGGTCTCGAACTGCTGAACTACTGACCTTCCACAGCCTGCAGTTCAGCGTCTTAACCACTTGAGCAATTATTTCTATGCAGCGTGAGCAATCCATTGAATTTCAGTTTGCTGTGCATTTCCCCCCACCTTTTTATAGACCTGATTTGTGATTCTTGGGGGGGGGGGACACATACAGACAATTGCAGCTTCAGTCTGTCTTGTGTAGAATTATTGAAGTGTCTCAGGGCAACCATCCCTTTAAATTTCATGATTTCCTTCTCTTTCCAGCATAAGGAACTACTTCCTGGTTCTTTTGAGGTCGGCTTCTTCTTTCTCTGCATCTGTAAATTAATTGTAAATTATCAGTGTGTGTATGTTTGAAAGAGAGAAAGCCAAAACCACTACCTGCTTTTCCAAATTACCTTTATTTCATAATTGATCTAGGATAATCATAAACAATACCATACAAAACTAGGAAGAGTGACTGACGCTGGCGACAAGATGAAAAGCAGTCGATAAACCATCCACCTCCCAAAGGAAACAATAACAGCTAATTAGCCACTGAATTCAGATCAGTTCAGTACCCTTTATTGGCATAGATTAGAAGCATAACAAGAACCACTGAATGCCCTGAAAGAATGGCAAGATATCTGGGAGTAATTAATTAGACTGAAAGCAAAGGAACAAAAGGAAAACTGCAGAGATTAGTGGAACCCTTTCTAAAGGAAACTTCCAGGTATAGAGGGATTTTTGTGGGGAATATTGTGCTACACTATGAGTCATGTAGAACTGCCATTTCATTTTATGAATATGAAAATAGGATGTCTCAGGGCAAAAAAATTCCCAGTATGGAATTATCCAGTGAATGCCTTGGGACTTACTCCCTATTTACTTTGCATAGAAGAGAAGAAGAAGAGGAGATTGGATTTATACCTCGCCCTTCACTCGGAGTCTCTGAGTGGTTTACAATCTCCTTTCCCTTCCCCTCCTCACAACAGACACCCTGTGATGTAGGTGGGGCTGAGAGAGCTCTTTTGAAGACTGCTCATGAGGAAACAGCTCTGAGAGAACTTGTGACTGACCCAAGGTCACACCAGCAGCTGCATGTGGAGGAGTGGGGAATCAAACCTGGTTCTCCCAGATTAGAGTCTGTGCTCTTAACCACTACACCAAACTGGCTCTCGTAGGATGGTAGCTTTAACAATATATACATTATCTTCAATACCAACATATTGTTATTTATATTGTTATTTAACAAGCTTTAACAATATATACATTAACAATATATGCATTATCTTCAGGGTGCAGCTTAGCAACAGGATAAATTGCCCTCAGAGGGTTAATTCTCAGAGAAGTAGCTCCTCTGAAATATATATCAATCAGAAACCTGTTACATTTTAATTCCACTTTTCTCCAAGGAACTCAGGCTACCATTTATGGGTTCAGCTTTCCCCCTCCTCTATTTTACCTTCACAAGAGCCCCGAGAAGTAAGTCAGACTAAGAAAGAGTGAGTTGCCACATGAGCTTCATGGCTCAGAGGGGATGTGAACCCTCACTCCTAGCTTGCCGCTCTGACCACTACACCATACTGCTTGTCTGTGTGAGATCACAGCCACCATAGCTAAAAGCACACAGCCAGAATGGAAACCTTTGAAATCGGCTCCTCCGTCCCTCCCATATGCTGTAGAGTTGTCTGGGCGTCTCACTACTGCCTCTCACTCTGTTCTCTGTAGTAGTATCTCCTTTCCCTTTCCTTCCCCTCAGCCAATGACAACCTCAGTCAATATCAGTGAATCCGAGGGAGTGACCTGAAACTCCAGCCCGGCCTTCTTCTCACAGTCTGGTGGATTCTCAGGCAAAAGCGAAAGGAAAGGAACATGCCTGAGGAGATCCGGTTCTGCTGATCCTCTACAGCTACCCAGTTCGACCCTCTGGAATCCGTTCCGTTGTGGCTGCTGCCCTAGGATGGGAGGAGGAAAGGGAGAAGACCTGCTTCCCTCCCCGTCTCCCTCCAAAAAAGCATCTCACAATGTGCTGCTTGGCTGAATGAACACCACCAGCAAGTTTCGGTGTCTTTCTCATGAGGACTCTTGCCAGTCTGCTGTGGATTGGGACCCTCTTCCTTGCCGTGGGGTGGACTCTCCAGAGTAAGTGTCTTTCTCTCTTCAACCCAGGTCACTCGGTTGAATCCCCCTCTGAATTAATTTTGTGTTCTGGTGATACCTCCTCAAAGGCAAAAATTTCTGACTGTAGCGCTCATTTAGTAGGGAGAGACAGCAGTGGGCAATTTACACCTGTTGATTTTTTCCCCCTGGCATAACAGCAGCTTTGCTGGGTCAGGCCGTGGGTCCGTAGGTCCCGGAGCCTCCTTTCCAGCAGTGTCTAGCCAAATCCTACATCCTCTCCATCAAGTGTCCCCACCTAGTATCTATTTATTAGCCACTTTAGCTATATGAGGCAGCAGCTCATTGGTATAGCTTGTGGCAGTGAGTTCCATCTATTAACTGTGCCTTGTGTGATGAAATACATGTTGTCTGCCCCGAAGGCACCGCCTGCAGACTGAACTATCTGTCCCAAATTCTTGTGAGAACAGGAGAAGAAATCTTTCTGTCCACTTTCTCCACACTATTTGCAATTTGTAAGGACGTCTGTCACGCATCCGCTCCTTCTTTTAAAACTAAATAGCCCCAAACCGTTTCCTTGGAAGAAAAATGCTCCAACCCTTTTTGATCATTTTTATGGTCCCCCCCCCCGCACTTCATTCAGCTCTGTTTTTGAGATGGTCTGACCAGACTACTGAATTCTGAATGCGGCCTAAGCATAGTTTTATATGAAAGGCATTATTAGGGTAGTGGTTTTAATTTCCACCCCTCTCTTTCCCCTTATGAGCATGTCCTTCCTAAAAGCCGGCAGAGGTGATGCTGGGGGAAACGGCTGCAGCTTAAATTTTCCACCCTTCATCTTTTCTCCTCTGCCTTTTGCCTTCCATGCCCTTTTCATTGTGTTGAGAAGTATGGGCATTTGCCAGGCTGTGAGCCAAACTGGAGGCACCATGCACAGTAGGTTGGCGGTTTTATTGACCACTGTAATTGGGCTTGGCATTAAAAGCAAAAACATCCCCCAAATACTCAGGCAATTATTCTCACTGTTTACCGGGACAAGATTTTGAGCATCTGGGATAAAATGTAACATGTTCAAACAACCAGGACTGGAGTCAGGATGGAGCTATCCGCCCCCCCCCCCCCCCGAACACTGTCCTATCAGTGTAGTGTAGCTAGACTGTCGCACTCGGGTTTGGGAGGCTCAGGTTTAAACCGCAGCTCTGTCATGGAAGCTCTATGGGTGACCTTGACTCTGGTCACGGCTTTCTGTCTCTCAGCCTAATTTACCTCACAGGCTTGTTGCTGTGAGGGTAAAATGGAGGACAGGAGAATGATTTTGTAAGCAGCGTTGGTTACAAACGCACATCCATCGGCAGCCCCCGGACCCAAGCAACGCTCCCCCGCCGGTGAGTCCGAGCAACTGGGCAACCCTATCTCCAGGTGACAGATTGGTTCACCTGGAGAAAATGGATGCTTTGGAAGGTGGACTCTATGGCATTATACCCCTTCCCCTCCCCAAACCCCACCCTCTCCAGGCTCCACCTCCCAAGATCTCCAGGTACTTTTCAACCTGGAGCTGGCTACCCTATAAGTCAAGAAGTTTCGTTGCAAAGCAGTGATTTGAACCCAAGTCTTAGTTTGCTCCAGTGGCAGCTGAAGCTCTGGCTCCTCTCCAAGAGACGTCAACATGTGTAGATCGTTGAATGAACAGATATCCATGACCAATATCTCCTTACTTTTTCATGGTTTGCGGACATAGTTTGCCAACGTTTCAATCACCTTCAGATACATTAATGGCAAGTCACTTGCAAGGCGAAACCTTTATTTGTCCAGCATATTTTTATCCCACCCTTCGTCTCCGGAGCTTAGAGCAGCATATATGTTCCTCCCTTCCCTTATCCTCACAACAGCCCTATAAGGTAGGTTAGGCTGAGAGAGAGTGACCGCTGCAAGGGCACCGAGTGAGCCTCATGTTAAAATGGGGCTTTGAACCTGGGTCCCCCAGATCCTAGCTCAACTCTCTCTCTCTCTCTCCCTCTCTCTCTCTCATTATTTTTTGAAAGGGACAGAGAAATAATACAAAGAAAATACAGAAAGGAAAAATGGGGTTACCTAACATAATTAAATATATCATAGATGATCATATGTAACCAAATATAAAAGAATAATATTACATTATCTTCAGGGTGCAGCTTAGCAACAGGATAAATTGCCCTCAGAGGGTTAATTCTCAGAGAAGTAGCTCCTCTGAAATATATATCAATCAGAAACCTGTTACATTTTAATTCCACTTTTCTCCAAGGAACTCAGGCTACCATTTATGGGTTCAGCTTTCCCCCTCCTCTATTTTACCTTCACAAGAGCCCCGAGAAGTAAGTCAGACTAAGAAAGAGTGAGTTGCCACATGAGCTTCATGGCTCAGAGGGGATGTGAACCCTCACTCCTAGCTTGCCGCTCTGACCACTACACCATACTGCTTGTCTGTGTGAGATCACAGCCACCATAGCTAAAAGCACACAGCCAGAATGGAAACCTTTGAAATCGGCTCCTCCGTCCCTCCCATATGCTGTAGAGTTGTCTGGGCGTCTCACTACTGCCTCTCACTCTGTTCTCTGTAGTAGTATCTCCTTTCCCTTTCCTTCCCCTCAGCCAATGACAACCTCAGTCAATATCAGTGAATCCGAGGGAGTGACCTGAAACTCCAGCCCGGCCTTCTTCTCACAGTCTGGTGGATTCTCAGGCAAAAGCGAAAGGAAAGGAACATGCCTGAGGAGATCCGGTTCTGCTGATCCTCTACAGCTACCCAGTTCGACCCTCTGGAATCCGTTCCGTTGTGGCTGCTGCCCTAGGATGGGAGGAGGAAAGGGAGAAGACCTGCTTCCCTCCCCGTCTCCCTCCAAAAAAGCATCTCACAATGTGCTGCTTGGCTGAATGAACACCACCAGCAAGTTTCGGTGTCTTTCTCATGAGGACTCTTGCCAGTCTGCTGTGGATTGGGACCCTCTTCCTTGCCGTGGGGTGGACTCTCCAGAGTAAGTGTCTTTCTCTCTTCAACCCAGGTCACTCGGTTGAATCCCCCTCTGAATTAATTTTGTGTTCTGGTGATACCTCCTCAAAGGCAAAAATTTCTGACTGTAGCGCTCATTTAGTAGGGAGAGACAGCAGTGGGCAATTTACACCTGTTGATTTTTTCCCCCTGGCATAACAGCAGCTTTGCTGGGTCAGGCCGTGGGTCCGTAGGTCCCGGAGCCTCCTTTCCAGCAGTGTCTAGCCAAATCCTACATCCTCTCCATCAAGTGTCCCCACCTAGTATCTATTCCTACATCCTCTCCATCAAGTGTCCCCAACCATTAGCTATTATTACAGTGTTTATTAGCCACTTTAGCTATATGAGGCAGCAGCTCATTGGTATAGCTTGTGGCAGTGAGTTCCATCTATTAACTGTGCCTTGTGTGATGAAATACATGTTGTCTGCCCTGAAGGCACCGCCTGCAGACTGAACTATCTGTCCCAAATTCTTGTGAGAACAGGAGAAGAAATCTTTCTGTCCACTTTCTCCACACTATTTGCAATTTGTAAGGACGTCTGTCACGCATCCGCTCCTTCTTTTAAAACTAAATAGCCCCAAACCGTTTCCTTGGAAGAAAAATGCTCCAACCCTTTTTGATCATTTTTATGGTCCCCCCCCCCGCACTTCATTCAGCTCTGTTTTTGAGATGGTCTGAGCAAACTACTGAATTCTGAATGCAGCCTAAGCAATTATTCTCATTTACCAGGACAAGATTTTTAGCATCTGGGATAAAATGTAACATGTTCAAACAACCAGGATTGGAGTCAGGATGGAGCTATCCCCCCCCCCCCCCCCCCGAACACTGTCCTATCAGTGTAGTGTAGCTAGACTGTCGCACTCGGGTTTGGGAGGCTCAAGTTTAAACCGCAGCTCTGTCATGGAAGCTCTATGGGTGACCTTGACTCTGTCACGGCTTTCTGTCTCTCAGCCTAATTTACCTCACAGGCTTGTTGCTGTGAGGGTAAAATGGAGGACAGGAGAATGATTTTGTAAGCAGCGTTGGTTACAAACGCACATCCATCGGCAGCCCCCGGACCCAAGCAACGCTCCCCCGCCGGTGAGACCGAGCGACTTGGCAACCCTATCTCCAGGTGACAGATTGGTTCACCTGGAGAAAATGGATGCTTTGGAAGGTGGACTCTATGGCATTATACCCCTCCCCCTCCCCCCCCCAAACCCCACCCCTCCAGGCTCCACCTCCCAAGATCTCCAAGTACGTCTCAGCCCTGGAGCTGGCAACCCTATCAGTCAAGAAGTTTTGTTGCAAAGCAGTGATTTGAACCCAAGTCTTAGTTTGCTGCAGTGGCAGCTGAAGCTCTGGCTCCTCTCCAAGAGACGTCAACATGTGTAGATCGTCGAACAGATGTCCATGACCAGTATCTCCTTACTTTTTCATGGTTTGGGGACATAGTTTGCCAATGTTTCAATCACCTTCAGTTACATTAATGGCAAGTCACTTGCAAGGCGAAACCTTTATTTGTCCAGAATATTTTGATCACACCGTTCGTCTCCGGAGCTTAGAGCAGCATATATGTTCCTCCCTTCCCTTATCCTCACAACAGCCCTGTAAGGTAGGTTAGGCTGAGAGAGAGTGACCGCTGCAAGGGCACCGAGTGAGCCTCATGTTAAAATGGGGCTTTGAACCTGGGTCCCCCAGATCCTAGCTCAACTCTCTCTCTCTCTCTCCCTCTCTCTCTCTCATTATTTTTTGAAAGGGACAGAGAAATAATACAAAGAAAATACAGAAAGGAAAAATGGGGTTACCTAACATAATTAAATATATCATAGATGATCATATATAACCAAATATAAAAGAATAATATTTCTCCCCAACGTCCCCTTCATTACACTGAAAAGGTTTTTTGGACTTTGTCTGTAATATACAATGAACCAGTTTGGTGTAGTGGTTAGGAGAGTGGACTCTAATCTGGGAGAACCAGGTTTGATTCCCCACTCCTTCACATGCAGCTGCCTGCGTGACCTTGGGTCAGTCATAAATTCTCTCAGAGCTGTTCTCTCAAGGACAGTGCTCAAAAGAGCTCTCTCAGCCCCACCTACCTCACAGGGTGTCTGTTGTGGGGAGGGGAAGAGGGGACCTCTGCTCCACATAAGAACATAAGAGAAGCCCACGTGGGATATTTCAACCTTCTAACCACTAGTTTGTCATAGGGATGGCAGCCTCCAGGTGGGACCTGGGGATCCCCTGGAATCGCAGCTCACCTAAAGAGATCAGTTCCCCTGGAGAAAATGGATGCTTTGGAGGGGGGACTCTATGGAATTGTACCCCACTGAGGTCCCGGACTTCCCCAGGCTCCATCCCCAAATCTCCAGGAGTTTCCCATCCTGCATCTTGTGACCCTAACCCCCCCCCATCCCCCACCAGTGGCCTGGCAGCCCTGTGCCTGGCTTTCCTATCTATGTCTGGCAAACATCAATTCCCATGAAAGGTTGCAGCATATTTTTTCATTCCTTTGCAATGCAGCATGCTCAGTATGTGGGAGATCAAGATTCCGCTGGTCCTCTCTCAGGAGGACAATGGCACTCTCTTGCAATTTCATGTGCTGGGAGGCATGCCTGGTTGTGCCTTGCTTGCGCCCTGCCTCTGTGCTGCCACTGTGAGCGCACAGAGAGGCGTGGACTGTTTGCTTTCAAGGCAGGAGCGAGTCTGTTTGGATTGGGCAGGTGTGGGAAACCTGAGGTTAACAGACAAGTTTAAACCTGCAAAAGATGAAAAGGAGAAATTGCCGTGTGTATGCATGGGAAGGGTGGTGGTGTCGGTGTTAGCCGTGCAAGAAGAAACACAGGGCTGATCTAAAAAAAAAATGGTTGTCCCATATTAAATTGTCTTCTTTCCCTTATATTGGGAAGTAAAACACCTCCTATGCTTTGAGAGTTTCTGGCTCCTTTGCCATATAATTGGCTGCCACTAATGGTGTCATGATCTGGGCTGTGCCACCAGAAGCCTACTAGGCCCAGGGAGCCTGGCTAGTGGTAGGGGAGGCTGGGCCTACAAACCCCAGAAGGCCTTGGGACGTTTTGGCGCCGATTTTGACCAATAGGGAAGAAGAGGGCTGGGGAATAAAAGAACTGGTGCAAGAGAAAAACCTGTTCTTCCCAGGGGACAGGGCCAGAAGAGAGGCTGCTGTGGGGAAAAAAAACCTCATCCTGAGGGAAGAGTGAGTAGTCTAAGGCCACTTGAGAGATAGTAAGCTAGAGACAGTATATATTTAGATGCGTTAGGGCATTTGATTTCTTTTCTTTTCACCCACTTACTGTTATTATTCCTGCACCTTGTTTGTTTGACCTCCGATAAAATAAACCTTTTCCTTGTTGCTTACTCTGCCTGGTCCTCATGCCTATTATTCGGCCAAAAGGGAGGTCTAAAGGCCTGGGAGGGTGCTCTGGGCCTTCTCAGAGGAGCCTGGAACCAGAGTGGTGGCAGCATCAGGTGACACCCCACCTGAGCCGTGACAACTGGCAACAGGAAAAGGAAATATGTGTCACAGGGTTGCCAGCTCTTGGTGAGGAAATTCTTAGGAGGAGGAGGAAGAAGAGGAGGAGGAGGAGGATTTATACCCTGTCCTTCACTTGGAGTCTCAGAGCAGATTACAATCTCCTTCCCTTCCTCTCCCCACAACAGACACCCTGTGAGGTAGGTGGGGCTGAGAGAGCTTTGAGAGAACTGTGACTGACCCAAGGTCACCCAGCTGGCTGCGTGTGAAGAAGTGGGGAAGGCAGGGTTGGGGAAAGGAGGGAACTCAGCAGGGCATAATACCATAGAGTCTGCCCTCCAAAGCAACTGCTTTCTCCAGCAGGGAACTGATTTCTGTTGTCTGGAGATCAGCTGAAATTATGGTAGATCACAGGCCTCCCCGGGGAGGCTGGCAACCTTGTGTCAGGGCCAGGAGAGGAAAGAGGATCATGTGCCACAAAGCTGCCATTTTCTGCAGCAGATGTGTGTTTTCTTGAATTTCTGCCCCTGTTTTTTTTCATGGTCTGCCTTTTTTTGGCAGTCTTCCAAGAAGCTGTCTGGCTAGCTGAATTCCAAGCAGCTTCCTTGATATTATGAGCTATTGAGAATCATTTTGAATCAACTGCCTGGATCCGGGGAATGATAAGTGCTTCATTTTAGGGTGGCAAAATCCCAACTGACTTGGAGGAGGCAGTGAAGTGGCCCAGCTTCCATCCCTCAGGCTAAGTCACTTAAACAAACGTTGGCCCCGGTCACAACGGAGAATTTGCAGCGTGAAAAGCACGAATGTCGGGCGGATTTTCGGGGCGTGATCACACTGCAACATCTGGGAAGCGTAGTGCACCCGTGACCAACCCGTGGCATCCCGCCGAAGATGCGGAGTTAAAAACTACCAAGGAAAGTGCACGGCAAAGGCGGGTGTCTGATCGTGGGAGCGCTAGTATCGTGTGGCATCCAGCGCCCGTCCACGTGCCATCGCAAACCGGATGTTTTTCGTAAGCGCATGCGCACAAACACAAAACTGAAAGCAGTGCTGCTCCGCGGAACTGCACATGCACACAAATGCGAAACGCTTGTGTGATCACACCGTGCCGCTTCTTTGCCATGCTGCAGCATCGCCGTGTGATCGCCAGCTAACAGCTGAAGCACAGAGACTCGAGGGACCGTGTGATCGGGCTACCGTGCTTTATTTTGCTCCGGGGCGAACAGTCATGCCTCCCCCCCATGTTATCTGGTCCGTGTGACTGGGGGCCATAGACTATTTTTTTTAAAAAATCATCTTTTGAGGGGAAACTTGCTGAACCAGAGGGTGGTAGTGTTGACTGAAGGCTTTTCTGGAGGAGACAGATCGTAGTCTGATTTGAGAAACTGGAAGATAAACGGTTTTGGTTGCCCTGATGGATACCTTTTGCCAGGAGTGTTGGAAGTTCCAGGTGCGATGTCCCTACCTCAGCCTCCAGACTTCGTGGCAAGAGAGACTAGATAGCTAGATGGGCACACTGACCTTTCCTTCCTGTGTTTACTCTTCTGCCACTGTCCCCTTTGAAAGGTAGATTGTGTTCTCAGGGACAACTTCCTTCCTTCCGTTCTCTCTCTCAGACGAAGCTCCCCCTTCTCCCTGCCCACACCAAAAGGAACAACACACTGTCTTCTCTTGGCACCGTGAGGCAGATGGCCCTCTTGCTATCTGCTTCCATCCTTAGCTAGCAAGTTAGTATTCTATCCTATCTCTACTCTTTCCTAGAAGGATTTCTCTTTGTGACACGGCTCCATGTAGCTTTGTAAGCTGGGTAACCTGGTAAAGTGACGCTGCTAACTAGCGGGAACTGGAATAACCACACCAGTTAACCCCAACAAGGAGAGAGAGTGGGTGGGAGTGAACCTGTTGATTCTTATGAACCTCTTGGTCCTTGTCTACCAACACAAGAGCAGCCGTGCTGCATCAGAACAGGGGCCCATACACTTCAGCACCTTGTTTCACAAAGTGGCCAGCCGGATGCCCCCAGAAGGTCTACCTGTGGAGCACAGAAGCCAGGGCCTCCCCCCTATTGTTGCCCCCCAGGAACTGGTTTCAGAAGTGCACTGCCTCTGAACATGGCAGTCCCATTAATCCTTGTGTTTAATAGTCAGTCGCCCTCATTGCATCCTGTGGCAGTGAGTTTTACAAGTTAATTACACACTGTATGAAGTAGTTTTCTCTGCCTGTCAGCTTCACTGGGTGCCCCCCAACTTCCAGTATTCTGGGAGAGGGAGAAAAAGTTCTCTGTAGCCACTTTCTCCATCCTGTTAACCATTTTATAAATGTATCGAGTCCCCCTTAGCCACCTTTGCCTGGAACTGTGAAGCCCGAGAGCCAGTTTGGTTTAGAGGCTAAGTGTGTGGACTCTAATCTGGGAGAACCGGGTTTGATTCCCCACTCCTCCACTGCACCTGGCTGAATGACCTTGGGCAAGTCATAGTTCTGATAAGAGCAGTTTCTGTCAAGAGTTCTCTCAGCCCCACCTACCTCACAAGGTGTCTGTTGTGGGGAGGGGAAGGGAAAGGAGTTTGTAAGCCGCTCTGAGACACCTTTGGGTAGTGAAGGTAGTGAAGGGCGGGGTATAAATCCAATCTCTTCTTCTTCTTTAGCCTTTCTTGGTAGGAAGAGCATGCCAGCCCCTGAATCATGTTGCTTGACCTTTTCTGCACCTTTTCCAGCTCTACAATATTTTTTTTAAAATGTCTGGGTGGCCTTTAGAGTTAATTGATTGCTAAAATAACTGTTGGCTTTTATACTCTCAAAGGGAGTGCAGGCATATTTCTCTGTGCTGTATTCTGAAGGGTTTTTGCACGAAGCACAGCCTGCTAATTGAATTTGATCCCCCCCCCCTCTCTCTCTCTCATTTGTAGTTGCCAGGTCTGGGCTGAAAAATACCTGGAGACTTTGGGGGTGGATCCAGGAGAGGGCGGGGTTTGGGAGGGGAGGGGCCTCAGCATGTTACAATGCCATAGATTCCACCCTGCAGAACAGCCATTTCCTCCAGGGGAGCTGATCTCCATCAGCTGGAGATCGGTTGTAAAAGCAGGAGATCTCCAGACCCCACCTGGAGGCTGGCAACGCTCCCCATCCCCAAACCCCACCCTCCCCAGGGTATACACCCAAAATCTCCAGGAATTTCCCAACCCAGAGCTGGCAACCCCAGGTAGAAGGAAACATTAGTTTGTTCGAGGAGAAACGAGTCCTGCAAGTGAGGATCTAAATTTAGGGTCTGTAGCAGACCACGGAACAAGCAACGAAGGTGCAGGGTGGGAGAAGACAAATCCAGAAGACTGAGATTGGACTAGAGTCCGCGCCTCCTCTCAGCCCAGCGTCTGCTACCATGATTCTCTGCGTCCCTTTCTGGTCTCTCACCAGTCTCTTCTCCACATTCACAAGGTCCAGAAATGTTAAGTCGCTCGCTTAACAAAGCAGTCGGAGAGTGATCCAGCAAGAACACGACTCTATTCTTCCACTCAAACACAACTCCAACACGGATCAACATCTGATAGCCAGAACAGCTTTCACATTGCAGCTGTCCTGCTTTTAAACTCTCCCGGCTAATGTAGCCACGCCCACTGTACAAATACCAACCAATACGGTTGTTCAGATAAGGACCAATCACGGACGTTCCCACTCAGGGACCTTGCTTGAAGGTGATTGCTTCCTGGGCTAGCAATGCGATTGGATGGATTTGGATCCTAGCCCAGGACGAAGCTTAACATGGCATTTCAATTAGATGTTTTCGGCACACATTATGCATTCAATGGCAGCTTATTGACTACATTACGAGAAAACCTCAGGGTTTCTTAACGTGTGCACAGATCTAGAAGGTCTTCAGTTTGGTGGGCCTCCACCTCCAGCTCTGCCCTTTGCCCTCTTCCGAACCC
>NW_015165278.1:341402-352657 GCF_001447785.1 Gekko japonicus
TGGCCTAATATGCTAATAGGTTTCTGCTGTTGGGTGTGGCCTATTATGCTAATGAGTTCCTGCTGGGCTTTTTCTACAAAAAAAGCCCTGAGCAAAACACATGTGGAAAGGGGGAGGGGACACAAAGCAACAGGGAAAAACGACTGACAAAAATGTCAGTGTGGAATTGGTCCACATTTCAAATGAAGTGACTTTGTTCACAGGAGGCACGGGGGAGGGTAAAAATTTCCCAGGAAGTGCAGGGGGAGGCTTGCAGCATCTGATCTTCCAAAGAAACAGTTTTCTTTTCCAATTTTTGCACTTTCTTCCTCACTTTCTGCGCTGTCTCAGCCATTTCCTTTACTTTCTCTGCATCCTGCTTCATTACTGGGATCAAGTCCGTTATTTGCGTTTGTTGAGCAGTGATGCTTGTTGTTACAACTGCAAGCTGCTTTTGCTGCGCTGTTATATTCGCTGTTACCACCGACATCTGCTCTTTAAAGACATTGAGCTGTTCAAGTAGAGGGTGCATGACCTCAGCCATCGCCTTGGTCGTCTCACTGGTTGGTTCCGGTCTCGGGGACTCTGGTTTTGTTTTTAAAAGTTTCTCTTTGTCTCTGTCCCTCTTCCCCGCCATCTTTTCCCTGTTTGTTTACTTTCACGAAAACTTTTTAAAGCCTCTGAATATGCGCTTAACTGTATAGCTCGATTGGGTGAGTACTTCCAGCTCTTGAAGTGGCCATTTTCTCCAGGTGGACTGTTCTCTGTTGCCTGGAGATCAGTTGTAAAAGTGGGAGATCTCCAGCCACCACCTGGAGGTTGGCAACTGTAGGGCCTCGCTGGGGAGGAAGACAGGGTATGACGTTTCTCATACCTCTTATTTTGCTCACAGTTCGCAAGAAAGGCTTGCCCTTTGCTTCATCCGGAATTGCTACAGCTCTTCTGGCAAGCGACAGAACTCCTCATTCCATATCGAAACAACTGTAAAATATTGCGAGTGCAGTGAGTTACACAGGGTTGGTGAGTGGAGTGGGGGGGGGGCCCGGGGGCTGTAGTCTAAAAAAATTAAAAGAAAACTTGTTAAAATACGGAAACTCCTGTCAAGGCTGACCCTCCTTTGGTGCTAGGGTTGCCAGATCCAGTTTGGGAAATACCTGGAGATTCTGGGGTATGTCTTGAGGAAGGTGGTTTGTGGAAGGGGAGGGGCTTCAGTGGGGCATAATGCCATAGAGCCCACCTTCCAAGGTGGCCATTTCCTCCAGGGGAACTGATCTCTGTTGCCTGGAGATCAGTTGTAATAGTCGGAGATCTCCAGCCACCACATGGAGGTTGGCAACCCTACTTTATCCGGGTTTGGTCTCCAAAACTCCCTGAGTAACACACACCATGAAGCAAAAGAAGGCTTTATTGAAGAAATTCAAGAAAAGATGTTAAAAACAAGGGGTATAGTTCAGTGGCACTGTAAATGCATGGAATAACAAAGCTGACTACCTGTCTCACTTACTTAGGTTCAAGTTCAGTTCAGTTCATTCTTATGGTCCTTACACCAGTTGTACAAAAAAAGAAGCGCATCTTTACAATATTCCAAAATTTAAAATACTTAGGTTCTACAAAGGCATAGTTAGTCCTAGGGTGAGAATGAGCTCTCCCTCCCATACCAGATTCACAGCGGAAGGATGTGAGCTAATTAACAGGCCTGAGCAGTTGGCAGCCCCCTGGTGGAGGTGGGAGATCCCCCACTTTCAGGCCCTGCCCCCTATCAGATGGCTGGCAGGGGATTTACCAGGAGAGGGTGGGCAGTCTAGGCTACATCGCTGGCATCTGTCGCCCAGGCTAAAGACGCTGGAAGTGACATCATCAGGTTGGTGACATCACAGCCACACTCCAGTGTTTGGGCTATGGCTATGGTAGATTGGGTTGCCAGGTCAGAGACACCAGCAGGGGGGTAGGGGGATGATCCGGGAGTCGGAAGCATCGCCCACGAAGTGCCACCGTCACCAGAAGTGACACCATGGGTGCGTTCAGACGGGGGCTTTACATCAGTTAGGGTGCCGGTTCCAACCGGTGTACTCACCGGCGTTCAGACGGGGAACATCTGCCTCCTGTCCCTAACCGGTATAAAGCCCTTTACACCGTTGCACTCTGCCACTAGGTCCCAAGTGGTGGTATCCTGAGTGCAACGGTGGCTTCCGATGTACCCCGGCGTCTGATCGCTCTCCACCGATGCCTAGCCATTTCCTTCGGAAGCCTGAAGCTTCCGGTTTTCCCCCGTCATTTTTTTTTAACTGAGCGATATGCGCTCGGCCAAAGCTTCGCCCTGAGCATCCGTTTAAAAAAACCCCCAAAACCTTCCTTTAACTATCCAGAGGAGTCCGGGACTACAGGGAGGCCAGGTTGGGCTTTAAACTTTAAAGGTAAGTCCTTACCTTTAAAGTTTAAATGTAATGGGGGGGGTTGAGCATGCGCAAAGATCGCCATTCTGTGAATGGCTGCCTATGCACATGCTCAAACTGTGTGTTGTTGTTGTTGTTTTTTAAACGCCGACGCCCGCAGCATGTGACCCGGCGTACAACGATGGGAACCGCAAAATGGAGGTAAGTGTGATCGCGTTTATGCCGGCAGAAAGCCCCCGTCTGAACGCACCCCATGTGTCATGCCTACATCACCCAGACGTAATGTAGGCATATCAGGGGACAGAGCTCTGGTTTTTAGGCAAAACTGTGGTAATATCCCCTCAAACCATAGAGTTTTGCCCAAAAGCCAGAGCGTCACCCCTGGTGTGCCCGTATCACTTCTGGGTGATGCAGGCACATCATGCAATGCTGCTGGGGGGGGGGATTTCCTCCTGCCGGCCAGCTGGACGGCGGTAGGCAGGAGTCCACAAAACCAACAATCCCCCACCCCCAACTGGGGAATGGCAACCCTAATACCAGAAGCTGTTTTTGCCCAAATACCAGAGCGTTGCAACAACAGTGATGCCACTTCCGGTACACGTTGGAAGTGATGACATCACATCACCAGCGATGTAGTCTGAGCCAGTTTGGTGTAGTGGTTAAGTGCGCGGACTCTAATCTGGGAGAACCGGGTTTGATTCCCCACTCCTCCACTGGCACCTGCTGGATGACCTTGGGCAAGCCATAGCTCTGATAAGAGCTGTCCTTGAAAAAGACCAGTTTCTGTCAAGAGTTCTCTCAGCCCCACCTACCTCACAGGGTGTCTGTTGTGGGGAGGGGAAAGGAAAGGAGTTTGTAAGCCGCTCTGAGACTTCCTTGGGTAGTGAAGGGTGGGGTACAAATCCAATCTCTTCTCTTCTTCTTCTCCCTCCTGCTCCTAGTAAGTCCCTCCATCCCCCACCAGTTGCCAGGAGGGACCTGGAGGGACCTGGCAACCCTCCCTTGAAGAGTAACTGCCGGCGTGAGTAGGGTTACTAGCTCTGGATTGGGAAATACCTGGAGATTCGAAGGGTGGAGCCTGAAGAGGATGGGGTTTGAGGAGGGGAGGGACTTCAATAGGTCATAATGCCATAGAGTCCGCCGTATAAAGCGGCCATTTTCTCCAGGGGAACCGATCTCTGTTGCCTGGAGATCAGTTCTAATCCCAGGAGATCTCCAGCCACCACCTGGGGGGGATGTCTGACGCTTGCAGAAAATCAGAGAACAGTGACATTTAGCTAGAACTAGCTGGAAAATTCCTTTAAAATTCTTGACAATCCCCAGCCAACTTTCTAAACTGAAACAGATTGTTCAAAACTGCAACAAGCTGTACCCTGTTTCCTCAGGGCAAACATACAGGCCCCAAATGGGTACCTGAATTTCCCCCTCACAACAGAAATAAATTTTTCAGGTGACTGAGAAAATGGGGGCAGGGTTAATCCCCAGTCCCAGTGCCCCATCTGCTGCCCCTCAGAATCATGGGAGATAAAAAAAATAGGGCTAGGGCTGACGGTGCGAAAACCAGGGGGGAAAATGCCTTTTATTTTTATTACGCAGATAAATTTCCAAAAATCCCCTAAAATTCGTCAGGGGAATCTGCACGTCTTGCAGTAGTTCTTCAAAAAGAGTAAAAGATCAGTATCCAAATCTTGGGACAGTCCTCATCATAGATCTGCAGGCTCACTTCTGCTTTGGCCTTACATAGGATTGCCAGCTCCAGGATGGGAGATTCCTGGAGATTTGGGGGCAGAGCCCGGGGAGGGCGGGGTTTGTGGAGAGGCGATACCTCAGAAGGGTACACTGCCATAGAGTTCGCCCTCCAGAGCAGCTGTTTTCTCTAGGACTGTTCTGTGCTGTCTGGGAAGCAACTGTCATTCCAGGAGGTCTCCACGCCTCACGTGGAAGTTGGCCAACCCTAGACTTACAAGAAGAATGACTGCAACATTGATAATAATAATTATTTTTTGCTCCAGGAGAAGTTTCATTGCACGTCTCGCAACCCAGTCTAAACGCCACAGTGGCAAAGAATATTTTGCTGTCGGTCGCCTATACCTGCAAGGGGGTCCCCGTCATCGAGTGGAAGCACACAGCCAAATGGGGCACGACCAAAATCGCCGAGTGGAAACCGGGGACTTACACCAACATCTCCAGCAGTTACAGGGACAGAGTGAACGTTTACAGCAATGGTTCTCTACAGATTCTGAACGTGGCAATGAGGGATTCGGGCTACTACTTGGTCACAGTCACGGAAGAGTTTGGAACAACCATCTACGGCACCATTTTACTGAATGTTTCTGGTACGGATGACTTCTTGGGTTGCCAACTCCAGGCTGGGAGATTTCTGGAGATTTGGGGGTGGGGTTTGGGGAGGGGGAAGGGCCTCAGCTGGGCATAACGGCGTCAAGTCTACCCACCAAGGCAGATGTTTTCTCCAAGGGGACTGGTCTCCTAAGCAATGTTCCCTCTAAGCTGTGGAGTCCTGTGAGCAAAAATTCTACTTCGTGAGCTACTGGCATTCAAGTTGTGAGCGAGCAATTTGGCTCCTGCGTAAATTAGTCTGCTCTGGAGCCCTCCTTCCTGAGCTAAGATGAAAATGTGTGAGCTGGAGGCTAAAAAACTGTGAGCTAGCTCACACTAACTCAGCTTAGAGGGAACACTGCTCCTAAGTCTAGAGATCAATTATAATTCTGGGAGATCCCCAGGCCCCATCTGGAGACTGGCAAGCCTAACGCACATACACACGATCTCCCTGCAGCAAAAACTTAGTGGAGCGAAAAGGGAGAGGTTCTACCTCCCACCCCTTTCCCTGCTGTGCCGGTTTTCTGTTTGTGGGGAATTTTTTTGTGTGTGGTGAACTTTTCAAAATGACTCCCCAGCCTGCCATGTTCTGAAGAGGCACAGTCCATTCTGTACCTCTGGATTCTACTGCCTGTATACAGAAGGCCTGAGAGAGAGGAAAGTAATGGGGGAAATTCAGAAGTCCAAAGACCAGTTTGGTATAGTGGTTAGGAGCGCAGACTCTAATCTGGGAGAACCGGGGTTGATTCCCCACTCCTCCACATGCAGCTGCTGGTGTGCCCTTGGGTCAGTCACAAGTTCTTTCAGAGCTGTTCTCTGAAAGAGCTCTCTCAGCCCCGCCTACCTCAGAGGGTGCCTGTTGTAGGGAGGGGAAGGGAAAGGAGATTGTAAGCACCTCTGAGACTTCTTCGGGTAAAGGGCAATATTTTCTTTTTCTTCTTCATGTCACAAGATTACCCAGCTGAACTGGGCTTGGTTTCTTTGTAAGCTTTGAAATGCAAACGCCTCTCAGAAGTGCCGTCTTTCTCCTCCCTCTGCAGAGATCCGCTATGAGGACTTGCACTTTGTGGCCGTCTTCTTTGCATTCCTCACTGCTGTGTCCTCCATCCTCATCTGCCTCATGTGGCTGTGCAACAAATCCCTGCACCTGCTTCAGAAGGAGAGGCACCCGCTGACGGGTAAGGTTTGCAGGGACACAAGCAGCCCAGCACAGAATGTCCTCCCCTTATTTAAAACATTTTACCCCACCCTTCCTCCAAATTGCTCAGGGTGGCATACGGGGTTCTCTCCTTCATTTTATCCTCACGATAGTTCGATCTCGGGGCCACAGCTGGAGACCTAGCAACTCCAGGAAGCTCTTGTCTATACAATAACATTGCAGATGCTGTACAGTCTACTTTCAATCATCCGTCCTTACAAGAATTCTAGGACGCAGAGTATTAACATGCCTCTTATAGAGCTGAGGACTCAGGTGGAGAAATGGCCGATGTGTCAGCCTGCCACTTTCAGAGCTGCCTCTCAGGCCCTGCTTTCTTTGCCACAGCCTTCAGAGGTGAGGTGGGTGGTGACTAAAGACAGGGCATTTTCTGTGGTGGCACCTTGCCTTTGAAATGCCCTCCCCGCTGAGGCTCGCCTGGCACCTGCTTTACTTTCTTTTAGGTGCCACGCTAGATAAGCATATGGAGCAGAGGTCCATCAGTGGCTATTAGCCACAAGGTATAGATAGGGACTCTGGGGCAAGTGATGCTCTGTCATCTTGGTGCTTGGGGGGGGCTTCTAATGTCCTGGCCCCACTGGTGGACCTCCTGATGGCGTGGTGACTAAAGACAGGGCATTTTCTGTGGTGGCACCTTGCCTTTGAAATGCCCTCCCCGCTGAGGCTCGCCTGGCACCTGCTTTACTTTCTTTTAGGTGCCACGCTAAAACACATCTTTTTACTAGGGTTGCCTGTTCCCCCCGGCCACTGGTAGGGGATGGGGCACAAGGTTGCCAGTTCCAGGTTGGGAAACTCCTGGAGACTTTGGGGGTGGATCCTGGGGAGACAAGGCCTGGGGAGCGGAGGGGCCTCAGTGGAGTACAATACCATAGAGTCCACCCTCCAGAGCATCCGTTTCCTCCAGGGGAACAACTAGTCTCTGTAGTCTGGAGATGAGCTGTAATCCCAGGGGCTCCCCCCAGGCCCCACCTGGAAGCTGGCATCCCTACTTTTCACCCAGGCTCTTAATTGAGGTTGCATGTTATCAGCCTTGTAATGGTCTGCTCTGTTTTATGGATCATTTTATGCTGCTTGTCTTTTTAATGGCTTGAGTTTTATACTACGGTTTCTAAGGGTAAGCTGCCTCGAGCAGGAGTCTGAAGAGGCGTCATGGAAATATTCTATATTAAAAATAAAACAAATAAGGGCCAGGGTATATGACAAAAATATCACACGGTCCAACCTTTCCTGCGTTGTGCCTCTTCGGACTCCAGGTCGGACATCACAGCTACTTTCCCATGTGAATTGGCCCTTAAATTAACTCCCATATATTCAAAACTAGGAAGAGATCCTAGCCTAGAATTCTTTCATGGGTTGGGATGAGAAGCTGTTGAAGTTAGATAGCGGGGAGCCAGTTTGGTGTAGTGGTTAACTGCACGGACTCTAGTCTGGGAGAACCGGGTTTGATTCCCCACTCCTCCACTTGCAGCTGCTGGATGACCTTGGGCAAGCCATAGTTCTGATAAGAGCTGTTCTTGAAAAAGAGCACTTTCTGTCAAGAGCTCTCTCAGCCCCGCCTACCTTACAGGGTGTCTGTTGTGGGGAGGGGAAAGGAGTAATAACAGTGCCAGGAGGCAGCACCAGGGGAAGGCCTTGGTTTCCATGCCCTGTGATTGGGCCTCCAAAGTAACTGGTCAGCCACTGAGTGAGACAAATGCTGGATTGGATGGACCACTGGTCTGATCCAGCAGGGCTCTTCTTATGCTCTTATGGTTTTCCCTGTTGGAGTCAGTGACTCAGCATGCCTGGGCATTTGGAGGGCACTACATCACTCTAAGGGTGTTTAGGTGTTATCTCCTTGAATAGGATGCCTCTCTTTGTCTTATCCTGGGAGCTGCCCTCTGACCCCTCCTCTGTCTCTCACTTTGTCCTCTCTCGCTACATGGCTTTCCATTAGGGTTGTCAGACTCCCTGTCTCGGTGGGGCTTCCTCTGATTTTTTTGGACTTCACTGCCAGCCAGCTGGCTGGTGGGGAAGCTCCACCCCCAAACCGGAACATCACACAGCAACAACCTCAATGTGATGGTCATGGGGAAGTGACATCATTACATTGGGATGTTGCGAAGCAATGCTCTGCATTTTGGGCAAAACGCTATGATTCAGGCCCAAAAAATTAGATTTTTGCCCAAAAGGCAGAGTGTCACCACACAACGGAACACCTCCTAAATCCCCCCACTGGCAAACCAAGGGGACCTGGCAACCCTACCTTCCATGTCCCTGCAGGACGCTGCAGCCTGAGTGTGAACTAGAATCATAGAATCATGGAGTAGGGCCATACAGGCCATCTAGTCCAACCTCCTGCTCAATGCAGGATCAGCCTAGAGCATCCCTGACAAGTGTATGTCCAGCTGCTGCTTAAAGACCACAGTGAGGGGGAGCTCACCACCTCCCTAGGCAGCTGATTCCACTGTTGCACAACTAGGACTGTGGTCACACGGAGCATTAGGCACGCTAGAGAGACAGAAGATATGCGGATTTACCGGGCGCAATCTCACCGCCACATCTGGGAAGCGTAGAGTTCCCATGGCTCACCCAAGGCTTCACTCCGAAGATGCGTGGTAAAAACCGCGGGGCAAGGGCGGGTGCGTGATCGCGTTTCTGGTGGAATCCCATGGCATCTGGCGCCTGCCCATGTCCCCTCGCAAAAAGGTGTGGTTTTTTCCAAGTGTCCTCGGGATGCGCACAAGCACCCAACGGGGCATGCGCACACGTCGGTGTACAGGGGAAAAACCCACCTGTTTGCTGCGGCGCGCCGCTTCTTTGCCGCGCCGCAGGATTATGGTGTGATCGGCACCTCCCCACTACCACGGGACCTCCACGGGATATCTGCTCATGCAACCGCACGTTATTTTGCCCCGGGGCAAACAGCCATGCTTCCCACCCACATTTTCCTGCCCGTGTGACCGCAGCCATGGCTACCCACCTGAATCTATTGGAAGCCCAGCCATTCCGTACATTGGTAGATTTCAGAGCAAAGGAGAGCAAGGATGGGTAGCGAAGAGTATGCACAGTCCCAAGAGAGTACGCAGCTCCAAGCCTGCACTTAGTGATTCTTGGTATGTTTCTCAGGTTAGGAAGTTCTCCCCTAGCAGCCATGACTATGTTAATTCTAAAATGTCTCCTTTACACAATTGATCCCTCCCCCCAATAATAAATAATCTCCTTTCATTTTCAGAGAGTTCGACTGAAGAGACTGAGCTACAAATGATAGGATGTTAGCAAAGAACTCTTTGAATGTACGAAAAAGTCAAATTTTCTACCTCAGAAAACGCTGGTGAAGGGTGGGTGGGAGAGGAACCCAAAACATAAAAGAGATTTTTGTATACTTTGGACGGGGTGAGGTGGGAGGCACCTTAGCTGGAAGACTGGTCCACACAGAGCTTGAGGGCTGCTGCTGTTTCAGAGCCGTTATTTATAAGGAATGTGTCCGAAGATGGAAATCTTGTGTTGTTTTTGGAGGGTGTGGATGCACAAGGAGAAATGCAGCCTGTGTGTTCTCAAGACACAGTTTTGATGCTATCAAGAGGATATGAGTCGACAGCAGAAGAGGTCACAGTCTTTTAAATGCTGCATCTGTTTACTGAAATTGTGAACATTGACAAAGGCAGCATGCTATTAATGGTCACAGTTATGCTTCACATCAAAGAGGTACTACAGATGAGGTGGCTTGTTTGTAGAACTGGTCTTAGTTTTATTACTGGAGAAACACATAGTCAACTCACCTTTCAGTTCCGCACTGGGACGCAGACAAAAACGAACATCCTGTTTATTTTTCACAGGTGTAAAAACGTGGGCACAATCTCAATACCCTCTATACAAAATGAGCATATTTTATTATAGAGAAGCAGGAAAGGGGGGATACACCGCATGCTTTGGAGGACATTAAAGGTCTGCTTTGCCCAAGGCAACTGAAAAGGCCAAATATGCTCCAACGTCATGGATTTGAACACCAAACTGTATCATGTCTTTTAAACAGATATCAGGTAGAATCAGAGGGAGACCACTGAACAATACCCTAGGCCTCTCAAAGACCAGCGAGTGAATCCCCCAGTCGAGCTGCGTACCTGACATGTCAGAGAAACAGGAAGACGACAGCTCACCTGGGAGATCCAGAGAGGAGGTTTCCACCTGCTATGCTAACTCAAATTAATGGATACAGGAAGGTTGAATAAACCGACCAAGAATAGAAATACTGCCCTAGCCCATTCGGAACTCTAAAAAGGCCGCCTGCACAGCAAGAGTGAGCACCAGATGTCTTTTAAACAGATATCAGGTAGAATCAGAGGGAGACCACTGAACAATACCCTAGGCCTCTCAAAGATCAGTGAGTGAATCCACCAGTCGAGCTGCGTACCTGACATGTCAGAGAAACAGGAAGACGACAGCTCACCTGGGAGATTCAGAGGAGGTTTCCACCTGCTATGCTAACTCAAATTAATGGATACACGAAGGTTGAATAAACCGACCAAGGGTAGAAATACTGCCCTAGCCCATTCGGAATTCTAAAAACGCCGCCTGCAGAGCAAGCGTGAGCACCGGGGGAGGACAGCTGCGTAACAAACCACCCTTTAAAAAGGAAACACGGGCTGCAGGAATGGAGGATAGCTAGGAATATGGGACAGTGAATGATAAAAACAATCAGGTATTTATCTAGACTGACCCTTGGAAAGTCTGACTTCTTTAATAAGGTACTTAGTTACCCCCCCACATCTGGATTATAGTGCTACATGCAGAAGTTACACAACAGCTTGCAAGATGAGAGGTGTTATGCTCGCTTGTGACGTGTCACATGAAACGGAGCCCAGGGTGGTATTTTCCCGCAGCCAGTGGGCCAGCTCCTGCTGTCTAAAAGCCACTAACTTAAAAATCAACTTCGGGGGCGGAGGGATGGGTAGATCTCATCAGGAAGCAACCCATTCCCTTTTACACAAATCTGAGTGCCTTTGGAGGCAGTGGAGGCAGGATACACTTCATACGAAAAGCACCCGGAGTGAGGATCTAATTGACAATGAAACGGAGCCCAGGGTGGTATTTTCCTGCAGCCAGTGGGCCAGCTCCTGCCGTCTAAAAGCCACTAACTTAAAATCACCTTCGGGGGTGGGGGGTGGGTGGGCAGATCTCATCAGGAAGCAAATCTGAGTGCCTTTGGAGGCGGTGGAGGCAGGATACACTTCATACGAAAAGCACCCAGAGTGAGGATCTAATTGACACCACTGTTAGCCATTATGCAATCTCCAGTTGGCCCTGTTACTTACACGGTTCACTCACACTGGTAAAATAAAAGAAAAAAA
>NW_015165278.1:353356-367802 GCF_001447785.1 Gekko japonicus
TCCCATCTGACAGCAATGCGGATTCTGTGAACTGAGGCAGATCCTGAGAGGGAGGGGCAGGAAGGGTTGCCTCAGCTCCAGTGTTCCCTCTAAGCTGAGTTAGTGTGAGCTAGCTCACAGTTTTTTAACCTCTGACTCACACATTTTTGTCTCCGCTCAGGAAGGATGGCTCCAAAGCAAACTGATTTATGCAGTAGCCAAATAGCTCGCTCACAACTTAAATGTCAGTAGCTCACAAAGTAGAATATTTGCTCACAAGACTCCACAGGTTAGAGGGAACACTGCTCAGTGCTTAGTTCTCGTGGCCCTTTCTTACACGCCCAGGGAAATGCCAATCACCCCTTTGGGTTCAGGAAGCAAGTTTCTCCAGGTCAGTTTGGCTGGAGATCCCAGAGGTTTTTTTGCCATCTTCTGGGCATGGAAAAGGGGGTCACTGAGGTGTGTTTGTGGAGGGGGAGGTATTTGTGAATTTCCTGCATTGTGCAGGAGGTTGGACTGGATGACCCTGGAGGTCCCTTCCAACTCTATGATTCCATGAATGGTCTTTCCCAACATCTATTGCCTCAGTGCTTAGTTCCTGTGGCCCTTTCTTACACGCCCAGAGAAATGCCAATTACCACTTTGGGGTCAGGAAGCAATTGTTCTCCTGGCCAGTTAGGCTAGCCATCCTGGAGGTTTTGTTCGCGATCTTCTGGGCATGGAGCAGGGGTCACTGCTGTGAATTTCCTGCATTGTGCTGAGGACTGGACTACGTGACCCTGGAGGTCCCTTCCAACTCTGTGATTCTAAGTAGCTAAATTTATACTCAAGCATGGCCCTGACCTGGATAGCCCGATCTCCTCAGATTTCGGAAGCTAAGCAGGCTCAGCCCTGGCCAGTATTTGGAAGGGAGGCCACCAAGGAGTACCACGAATGCTAGGAAGAGGAAGGCCTCTGAACATCTCTTGCCTTGAAAACCACACAGGGTCACTGTAAGTCAGCTGTGACGTGACAGCAAAAAAAAAAGGGAGGGAGACAGAGGAGAAGTTACAAGAAGAGGCCTGTGTAAAACGTGAACGAATGGGAGAGTAATCGACCCATTCAGAATGGGTAAGAACCACTCTAGCTGTTGACTGACAGGACAGGATTAGCAATCTAATCATGGAAAATGCAGTGAGAGAGTTGTTAGAACGGATTCAGAAGGGAGACTAAATTGAGGTACAGCTGAATTCACTCAAAGTGGTAAGAGGGAGGTTAATTCAGTGTAAAACATGACATGATGCACGAAAGAGTAATCGGTTCCCACAACCAACCTGAAATGGAATAGTCTCCGTTTGGCGATGCCACGGTGATGGCCGACGCATTGCCGATGCTCTCGACTGGGCCCAGGCCCATGTGGTTACTGAAGCTGAGCATGTGCCACCCCATCACTTTGGCCAGCTGCTGAACGGCGTGCACCTGATGCTGCGACATCTGCAAGTGTGAGATATGAGCGTGCATGCTGACCGAATTTTTCTTCGCGTCCCCTAAATGTCAATGTTTATTCTTGCTCTTCCAATAGGAAAAACCTATTATTTTATTAAATACTGTAACGTATCAATTACTGTTTTCTAGCTCACAGCAGTCTGGAGCAATTACTGCTGTAATTGCACTAAGCCTGGCCCACATAGGCCACAGCCAGCATGGTGTGGTGCTTAGATTGCTGGCCTAGGACCTGGGAGACCCAGATTCGAATCCCCACTCTGCCATGGAAGCTTGTTGGGTGACCTTGGGCCAGTCACACACATTCGGCCTAACCTACATCACAGAGTTGTTGTGAGGATAAATGGAAGAGAAGGGAATAATGTAAGCTGCTTTGGGTTCCATTGGGGAGAAAGCTGGGCTGTAAATGAAGTAAATGAATAAATAGTAGAATGACGTGGTATTATTTCTGGAAATTTTGGAGCCACGTGGAAAAGAATTTCTAAGGGAAAAACCCTCAAACATATGCAACTAATATCTGAAAACAGCGAACCCTTTCATAACATATTGTTGTGCAAGACATTTAACTGCTGCCAAAATTATTCACACCTAAACAATCATATCTTTGAAAATATGTTATATACATCTACAGTTCACTCACTTCAAGGGTTTGGGTTTTTTTTTTAGTGCTCCCCATCATTTCCTATTTTTTCCAGAGGAAAAGATGGAAAAGAAATCTTTGGAAGAAACTGGAACACCCCCTCTCCCCGAAACTCCCCCTGGAACACCTCCTCTCCCATTTTCCCCAGGCCTTCACATCTCTAATAAGAATTGTCATTGTTTAATGCTGTTGTTTGTTGTACACAAACATTTTCATATTACATGTTATCAGTAGAACTTTGCCTTAAAAAGGATTTAATTCATTCCTCCTCAGGAGAAAATATTCCATCGGACTCTCTCTCTGTTTCTAAGGCTGTAAATGAAGTAAATGAATAAATAGAAGAATGACGTGGTAATATTTCTGGAAATTTTGGAGCCACATGAAAAAGAATTTCTAGGGGAAAAACCCTCAAACATTCTGCGGAAGATTGAAATATATGCAACACCAACTTTCCTCTCAAACCCAAACGTGTTTTACTGCTTTAACATAACATGCATCATTCATAACTTAGCATATGAAAATATACTACAAATGCAGTTGATTCCTACAAGCAAAACTGCAAACATATCCAGTGCTTGAGAAAGGAAACAGCTGCTCCCTACACTACCTTAGCACATGTATCTTAACTTTTGCCCGGTAGAGAAAAACAGAAGCTATGTTTGGATATCAAGTTAAACTTTATAACACTGAAAACAGCAAACTCTTTAATAACGTATTGCTGTGCAAGACATTTAACTGCTGCCAAAATTATTCACACCTAAACAATCATATCTTTGAAAATATGTTATATACATCTACAGTTCACTCACTTCAAGGGTTTGGGTTTTTTTTTTAGTGCTCCCCATCATTTCCTATTTTTTCCAGAGGAAAAGATGGAAAAGAAATCTTTGGAAGAAACTGGAACACCCCCTCTCCCCGAAACTCCCCCTGGAACACCTCCTCTCCCATTTTCCCCAGGCCTTCACATCTCTAATAAGAATTGTCATTGTTTAATGCTGTTGTTTGTTGTACACAAACATTTTCATATTACATGTTATCAGTAGAACTTTGCCTTAAAAAGGATTTAATTCATTCCTCCTCAGGAGAAAATATTCCATCGGACTCTCTCTCTGTTTCTAAAACTTTCCGCCTTCATTTTTTGAGTTTTCCTGGGCCTTCATACCTATAACCACTTCAGGCTGGAAGTGGCAGATATTAGTTTTTAACGTTCCCCCAAATTAAAGCCAGCCTGCAAATATAAAAACCAAGGAGAAATGTCCCAGTCCAATCTCTTCCTTCCTATGCTTCTTTCTGGCAATATACACACCTTAAAGAAATCATCTCAGTTTTTACCTGAGACAGAAGGAAATCTTGCAGCTCTTGTTCTTGATGGGACAGCGTGATAACTCTTCCATCTCTATGGACTACTCTGATCTGCTCTACGCCGATATTCAGTTGCAGCTGAATGGATCTTTGAAAACAGTAAGGTATTATTAGCATTAGTGACATTTGAGCAGTGGAGGGAGGTGGAGAAAAAAAATCATGAACACTCTTGCTTGGTTTGGGAACATTTTGTATATGGTAAAACGCTTACAGGGAACGGCCAGAAAGAATTTCAAGCAATGTGGTTCCCTGTTGTTAAATATCTTACTGCAGGAGGGATTCTTCCAAAAAATAAGCACTATCAAACTTTGCTGTTTTTTTTTAATTTAAGTGGTTTAACTGTTATAAAACTGCACTTCGCCTAGAAGGAAATGTTCTTATTGCTTTGTTACTCTGTTGGATCCTTCTCAACTATTTCTGTATGTATACTATTTTCATTGTTTTTCAAAATAAAAATTATAAATTGGGGGGAAAACCCCACTCTTGCTTGGCACAGCGTGGTGGTGGAAAGTTCCGTCAAGTCACAACTGACTTATGGCAACTGGCGACCCCTAATGGGGTTTTCAAGGCAAGAGACATTCAGAGAGGTGGTTTGCCATTGCCTGCCTCTGCGTCGCGACCCCGGTATTCCTTGGAGGTCTCCCATCCAAATACTAGCCAGGGTTGACCCTGCTTAGCTTCCAAGATTGGGCTAGCCTGGCCTGGGCTATCCAGATCAGGGCACTTGGCACTTAAAAAACACGTCTTTGTATGCTTCTTCCACCAGGGTGATCCTCCCCCCCCCTTTCGTAACAGTTTGTTATAATTCATTTCAAAAACTACATCTCCAACGTACACTGATTAAATTACAAAGAAAAAAAGGCCATTTCTTATGAGAACTCCTACGGTGAGAGTCACTCTCTAGCTTTGCCATTCCAAACCATTATCGACATTGCCCACGGCTCCAAAAACTCTAGAGCCAACTTTAAAAATCCCTTTGAGACCTCGGATAGTATGTTAGTTTAGTCAAGAGCACTGTATCCCGTACACAGCGAAGCCATTCATTTAATGATGAAGGCGCCACCTTTTCCCAGTTGGCTGCCGTTAAAAGGCTAAAAACAAACCACATATTCTTTTACGCAGCCCAGCACAATAAGCTTCGGGATCAGATGGTGTTTTGATGGTTCAACATCTCCTTTATGAACTGAACCCCTGCCAAAAAAAGTGCCAAAAATAATTTCTAGGTGCTGCACGTCTCCAATACTTGTACATTCCCATGCACGATTGCTAACTTATGTGGGGTGAATGTTTACAGCATGGTGTTCCTTAAAGCAGAGTGAAAGTAAAGCACGACTTAAAATATCTGATCGGGAAACAAGTCCCACAATGGATATAATTTAGCAAATGGGCACACACTAACCGTTACCGGAAGAACCTGTGCTCTTTCCCTGCATTCTTCTTTTCATAAAGGCACCTGAGTCTCTATATTCCAGGAAGCGCTAAAAAGACATGGCAAGCAAACTTATTTTCCCTTCTCCACACTCACTTGCATATCTGCTCATAACCCTGGGAGGTGATCAGGACTTTGACACTCGACTCGTAGACATCGTTGATGTTGGACCAGTGGGCCTGGATCTGAGGATCCTCAATGCGGCTGGCGAGACTGTCGATGGTTCGAGCGGTTCTGAAACGAAGGAATCCCCAAACCTTACGATCAGTTCCCCGCATCCCCAGCGGCACGGAAATTAATAGGTTATGCCTGATCTAACCATTTACATGCAATACAAACGCCTACAGTGCAAGCAGGTATTGATACCGTTTAAGACAAACTGCAGCAACGCGGATGACTTCTATGCATAATTGTACGTGAAGGTTATACTGGAAACTGACACTCTGATATGCATTCCCAAAGAGAGCATTAAGCATCTATTATTCACCACGTCGATGAGCTGCTGTATAGCACATGCCAAAACAAGAAACGCAGGAAAGATTTATGAAGCATCTCCAGGGAATGAGAGGAGCCATTAGTAACCACACAACAGAGTGGATATTTCAGTTTCAAAGAGACAGCATTTTAGTGTCTCTCACCATGACTATTATGCCACAAATGTTTGTGCCAAAGAAACAGACATAATGTGTTTTAATTGATCTATTGTTCTGGATTTTCCTCTAAGAGTTTCAGGACCCCCAACATATTTAAAATGGCCCACCAGTCACGTTTTGTCCTTCGTTGTGATCCATCTCCAGCCTTTCTCCCTTTCAGTTCCTGGTGCACAGTGGCCCCTGGTACTCAAAGCCATCTCCAAACTCAAAAACTGGTTGCAATCCCACATTTGAAAATAACTGTTTTAACCCCAATTCAGCATTCTTTAGAATCACAGAATCATAGAGTTGGAAGGGATCTCCAGGGTCATCTAGTCCAACCCCCTGCACAATGCAGGGAATTCACAAATACCTCCCCCCCACACCCACAGTGATTCCTGCTCTATGCCCAGAAGAGGGTAACCCCCCCACCCCTCTCCAGGATCCCTGGCCAAACTGGCCTAGAGAACAACTGCTGCCTGACCCCAAAGTGGCGATCAGCATTTCCCTGGGCGTGCAAGAAAGGGCCACGAGAACTAAGCACTGATGCAACCCTTCCTGCCCTCCCTTCTTGTGATCTGCTTAAGTTCACAGAATCAGTATTGCTGTCAGATGACCATCTAGCCTCTGTTTAAAAACCTCCAAAGAAGGAGAGCCCACCACCTCCTGAGGAAGCCTGTTCCACTGAGGAACCACTCTAACTGTTAGGAAATTCTTCCTAATGTTTAGCCAAAAACTCTTCTGATTTAATTTCGACCCATTGGTTCTGGTCCGACCTTCTGGGGCAACAGACAGCAACTCTGCCCCATCCTCTATATGACAGCCCTTCAAGTACTTGAAGATGGTTATCATATCACCTCTCAGTCGTCTCTCCTCCAAGCTAAACATACCCAGCTCCTTCAACCTTTCCTCACAGGACTTGGTCTCCAGACCCCTCATCATCTTCCTTGCCCTCCTCTGGACACGTTAAGAACATAAGAACATAAGAGACGCCAATGTTGGATCAGGCCAAAGGCCCATCCAGTCCAACAGTCTGTGTCACACAGTGGCCAGAAATACCAGTGCCATCAGGAGGTCCAGCAGTGGGGCCAGGACATTAGAAGCCCTCCCACTGTTGACCCAGATGTGCTTTGCCTGTTTTATAATCTTCTCCAGGAGCCCTTCACTGGGTTGCAAGGAGCTGATCTCGTTTTTGTCAAAGGCCTGAGGCCCTGCCAGTCTCATCCTCTTAAGGCCAAAGGGGGCACTGGCTGGGTGAGGCATCATGTTGGAGCTCAAGGTCTGCTTGTGAAACTGCAAGAGAAGACAAGAGATTCCTGAGCAACCCACCACAGGCTAGCGGGTTGGTGGTAAGAGAGGTTGACGTTCGATGGTGCAGACGTCTCTGCTGGTATAAAGCAGAATATACAAGATCAGGGCAAATGCCCCAAGCAATGACACTGCCATAAAAACATTCTCCTTTTCACACTTTTTTCCAGGAAGGTCTGCTGGGAACCTTACTGAAAAGAACCAAGGCTGAGTAACTTTTGATGGGAGTGTACTTAACGTTTTGTCTAACTGGTCGGTATTGTCACAATAAGCCATACACACAATAAGCCTAAATCATAAATCCTGGGGTCAACAACTAAGATAAACACAGCCTGATTACAAACACTCTCTCTCTCTTTAGGGGTATTTTTATGTGCATGTGTGCGTATGTGCCCCTGAAAGTCATGGTGACCTCTGGTGACTGACCCCTACTGGGGGCATGGAGGATATTTGGAAAGGTGGCTGAATAAAGCCTGCCCCCGCCTCCTGTTTCTGGTATTTAAAGGTCTCCCATCCAAGCACTTGCCTGGGCTGGCCTTGCTTAGCTTCCGAGATCTGACGAGATCGGGCTTGCCTGGGTTATCCAGGATATGGCGGATTACAAACACTCTTTAAAAGTTATCAGAGAAAAAATAATAATCTATGGAAAACTGTGTGGTTTTCCTCACAGGAGCCTACTCTCCCCCCAAAAAAAATTTGGGTGGATGGCTGCCCCCCCCGCCCCCATGGGCCCTGCCTTGGGCAGGTGGCCCTGCTGCCCACTGGCTCAGAGCACCCCTAAGTGGATCCAAGGAAAATGGGTGGATTTTAGAGGTGCCTGAAGATATGCCTCACTAAGAGGGCTTGCAATTTCCCCCTCCTGTTCAAGCCCTCTCTCTTGCATTTCCCTGCAATGCTTTAGGAGGACTGTTCGCGCTTTCAAAGCCTCGCTTCCAAGAACATTTAATGAATAATTTCTTTTCAGACCCTTGTAATTGCTGTTAGGCAAAACCACACTCTTATTTTTTAAAAACTGCTAATGTGCTTCCAGGAATGTGTGATGTAAAAAAAAACAACAACAACCCCAGATTGAAACAGTATGCAGATCAATTCTTCTCCAGATTTTTAACTTTCTCAGAAAACAGGAGGTTCTGAACACCATCTCAGGTAAGCATTCGGCTGGGGAAAAGCGCATTACCTCCCTGATCAGCTGGTGCAAATTATGTTCAAGGACGTACAGGTGATCCTCTGGACTTTGTTTCTCGGAAGCAGACTTTTGGGATTTTTTGTCATTTGAAGAGTGACACAAGGAGATAGACAGCTGCAAGCCTGCACAAAGGAATGGGGAAGGAAATCAACATCGCTTAGGCTTATTTATTTGTCAAATTTATATCCTGCTCCCTCTCCCCAGTAAAAACAATACAAAGGATACAATACACAAACGTTGAAATATAAAACAATTAAAAACCTATCCACTATCAAGCAGGATAGGATGCATGGATGCTGAAGACACAGCTGAGGCATACCAGCTGCCTGGTGGCTAACGATCACCCAAAGGCCACCTTGCATGCCCTGCGGAACTTAGGGAGGTCCTGCAAGGCATGCATCTCTTCGGGCAGCTGGTTCCACAGGATGGGGGCCACTACTGAGAAGCCCTTGTTCTTCTTGACACAAGGTGTACAGTTCGTGGACCAGGTGTTGTTGACAATGTAGAAAACATACATTCATTTTATTATTTTGCTCCGTGTATCCTACAGGCATTTACTGAATTCCTTGAAATAAAAAAGAGCAACATTCACCACCACCACCCCAAAAACATACAATGATCGCAACTTGGTTTCAAGCCCGCCCTACAAACAGCTTGCCAGATCCTTTGCTGTAATTCTCCCCTTGGGATTCTTACCTGGGAATGGTTGGGAAATGATCTGGTTCTTCACTACAATGTGAGGAATCTGAGATTTAATTTGCACAGCTTCTCGAGAGAGCTGGGCAAAGATTTCTTTACACAACAGGACATTCTGTGCCGTTTCAAGTTTGGTTTGCCAATGTGGAGCTCCTGAAGGGGAAAAAATGTATTAGAAGTAAGTGGAAATCGGGAAGTAACTGCTACGGTCAGGAATTCACAGAACATCCAAGGCGTAATTAAGCCAAGTAACCAGGGTTAATCCTGGTTTACGGGAAAGAAATAAAGGTGCTCAAATTTGGCCATCACAACAAACTGTGGGGGAGACTGAAGGCTTCCTAAATCAAGGAGATTTCAATGTCAGCATATATGAGGGAGATGGCATGTCCATGGAGAAACCAGGCTTGTTTGCAGCTTGAAGAAGCCAGAATTCGTTCATGCTGTCTGAATACCACCCACATGGCTGAGACCAGCATGAAAGTCATTTGCAAGGAGTAATTCCACAGAACCTCCACTACACAAGGGCTGTGGGGAGGGGAAGGGAAAGGTTTTAAGCCGCTCTGAGACTCCTTCAGGTAATGAAGGGGGGGGGATATAAATCCAATCTCCTCTTCTTCTTGTTTGAAATTGTTAGCAGGGAAATTTTATTTATTTATTTTCATTACATTTATACCCCGCCCTTCCCGCGAACGCAGCGCGGTTCTGCTGTTACAAACCTAACATGCCAGAACGGCTGGAGCCACTTCAGTCTCATGCACATATCCAGGTTAATGTATTGTATCTGAAAAACTCCACGGCGTGCCTGGTGTTTTAATACTGTGATTTTTCACAAGTCTCTGAACGGGTGGCACACAAATACTCTAATTATTATTTATTATTATTCTATTTTACTTTAATTATTATTTTACCGGATTTATAACCTGCTGTCCCTGAAACCTGAAGGTTGATCAACCCGTCCTAAAGATTTTTGTTAGAACTTTGTGAATAACATCAAAATGTATAGGAATCAAGAATAGTCCAATTTGGAAGATTTATGACCATGTGGATGCACAGCTCTATGAGACTGTTTCTTTGAAAAAGACGCTTCGAAACGAGTCTCAACTCTGGGGGAGTTCGTCCATCGTTGCCAACTGATTTGGCTTGTGTTATTTTAAAATATCCTTTGCCAACTGTTAATTGGCTTGTGTTGTTTGTAAAACATACATGAATATATGGTCAAAAATGGTGTAATGTGCATTTATATAAATCTAAATAATGCACAATTTGCAGTAATTCTGTCTTGTTCATATCAGTACTATACTGCAATCCCCCTTTATCTGCTTTGTCCCTGAAACCAGATCAGAGTGGGTAACATCAATTTATAAAACACACAGCATTCTGAAATCATACTAAAATTACAAAAATTACAATACATACAGTAAGATCCATAAAATACATCCACTATACAGCTAAAAGATGGGATAAAATCCTATGGAGGGGCAACATGTAACCAGCCATCTAATGAGAAGGGGAAGGGGAGGGGGGGAGGCCAGTCCTAAGTGAAGCCGGTCAGAAGGAACCTGTTAAATAAACGAATATTAGAACTAGGATTAAAAGATATACTATTGTTCTCTTTCACACAGGAGCGGCTTCATAAAGCAGTATCCAATTCTCACAACATTTAAAGACAAAACATAACTGTACCTGGCTTTGACTTTGGAAGAGGTCTTTTAAACAAGTTTACAGTTCCAAGATCCCCTATATCTGGAGACTGTTTTTGAATAGATACCTGCATTGAAAGGAAGACCTTTGAATCATCTTGTATTCAATGAAAACGATCAAGAGAAGTGCAGAGTGTAACGTGTACAAACCTTGATGTAGGCCGATCCCTCTAAATCACTGGGGATCTGGACATCTAAAGGACAGTAATCCTCAGGAATTTTTTTGTCCAGATCAATGTCTGTGTTTTTTATGACTTCAAACGTGCCATGATGTGGAAAGAGAGACCCTAAAGGGAAAAAGGTAATAGCAAACAAGTTCTTGAAGACATACAGATCACATCCACCTCAAAGATCAAAGCATTTTTTAATATTTGCGATGATGATTTGTTCCACAAAAGCCAAACTAGGACAAAAGCCAAACATAATACAGTAAACCTTAATTTCTAGCGGAACGGTTTTATGTGAAAAAACTATAATACATGCAATACAGATTAGAAGAAGAGGAAGAAGAGATTGGATTTATACCCCGCCCTGCACTACCTGATGGGAGAGCGGCTTACAATCTCTTTTCCCTTCCCCTCCCCACAACAGACACCCTGTGAGGTAGGTGGGGCTGAGAGAGCTCTTTCAAGGACTGCCCATGAGAGAACAGCTCTGAAATAACTTGTGACTGACCCAAGGTCACACCAGCAGCTCCATGTGAAGGAGTGGGGAATCAAACCACGCTCCTAACCACTACACCAAACTATTAGCTATTATGTCTGCAAAGATTTCTGTATTTTACAGGCTAGTATTTTCATTGAAGAAGTAGCTTCAATAACTCTACAGATGTACAATATACAGCACTCTTCTTACAATATGGTTACTTAGGACTGACACGCTGCTTGAGTGTTCAAAGTGTACAACGTTAATACTTCTTGCAACCACTCAGTGAGGTAGATCAGTAATATTATCTACAGTATTGTTATCTGCATACTGCAGATGGGAAGCTGCGGTTAAGATATGAACCGAGGATTTCTTGACGTCACACCTCTGCCTTCTAGCTAATAAGCTAAATGCGAAATTTAGGCTAGTATAAAGGAGTGGACTGTGTCAATGGCAGGTTCGCGACTGGTGCCTGCTACCTAGGCTGCCGCTGCCAGCACCCTTTTTTCTCTTCCCTCTCTGTGTGTCTCTGAACTATACTACCACCGCCCTGAGGTCCCGATTAAACACCTACTATGGAAGAATCCTTCTGCCGTCTTCTTGGGACTTTGGACATACGATCCGCCATCTTTAGAGTATGAATGGCACCGAGCACTTTGTTATTAGATTTTAATATGTAGCATATGTTTGAAATTGTTATGTATATATTGTTTTACCATGGCAAGTTGTTCTTGCCTCTGTAAGCCGCCCTGAGCCCACTGGGGAGGGCGGAGTATAAGTACGAAAAATAAATAAACAAATAAATAATAAATAACAACTGAGAAGCAGGAGACACAAAGAGCTGAGCATGCCTGAGGGTGGACAGAGGGCCGTTCAAATGCAGACCAAGCTTCATACCTGCACTTTTGTAGCTCAAGTCTCCGAGGATTTTATCGCCCACCTTCCTCAGCTTCCAGTGCTGTCTCAGCCTTAGCAGTTCCGAGTTGAAGTCTCTCTGCCGCTTATTTTCCTGGCTCTCAGCGACTGATTTGGACAGCCTCTCGGCACCTTTCAGGAGGATCTGGGCGGCTCCAGCTAATGATTTCTTCTTGGAAATCAACTGCAGAACTTGAGGATTCTAGAAATGAAGAGGCACCTCAGAATGGAAATCTGTCTAAAACACGGTTTTGCTTTTGTTGCGCCATACTGAGCCCTCAAGCGTAACCAAAAAATGTGGTTTGCGTCTGCAATTCCTAAGTTGTAAGGTGTCTGCAGTTTGTGCTTCGACTTCAGAGCATTTTTCCTGAAGCCTTTTTTGTTTCTTTTCCGAAAAATTGAAAAAAGAAAAGGAAAAAAAAATGATTATGGAACGTTTTATTTTAACATGATGAATAAAATATTTTAAGACAAGGTGTTCAAATATTTTCCAAATCATTTCTTATATATATATAAGATCAATCTGATACCATATATATATGGTATCAGATTGATCCAATTTCTGAGGACACTGAGGACAAGCAAGTCCTAGGTTACAAACTGAACTCTCCAATGCAAGAACAAGATGCATTTCTTCCTTTAGGAGGTGCTATTGTCACAAAAAAAAGAAAAAGGTTTCAGTTTTGGTTTTGCATGTGGGTGGGTATTCTGTTTGTAATAATTGTTTGGATACACCATATTTTTAATATGCTAGTTGTGATAATTTCATGCCAAGTAAAAATGTCCATAGTCATAGTTTATGTTCCTAAAGTAACAGAATGACTTTCAATCTAGAAAAGACAAAAGAAATGCTAATGTAGCATTTTTTCCCAATTTTTCTAAAAAATTCCATTTTTTCCCGAAAAAAAAAAGGGAAAAAACCGGGGGGTTTTCCCGAGCTTCAACATTTCCGGAAATTTTACATCTCTAGACATGAATCTGAACTAATTCAGAGATCATCCAATTGACTTCTCAACATGTACAATGGTAGAGAGAACAAAGTTTGAGTCCAGTGGCACCTTTAAGACCAACAAAGTTTAATTCTGGGTATAAGCTTTTATCTAAAGCTTAGACCTAGAATTACACTTTGTTGGTCTTAAAGGTGCCACTGGACTCAAACTTTGTTCTATTGCTTCAGCCCGACATGGCTACCCAACCTGAATCTATCTTAATGGTAGAGAGACTCTTTCTCTAGAATCTAGAAATAGATGCAGCTTCAGTGGCGGCTCCTACCTGGTGGAACAAGCCCACAGAGGAGATCAGGGCCCTGCGGGACCTCTCACAGTTCCGCAGGGTCTGCAAGATGGAGCTCTTCCGCCAGGCTTTTAATTAGGAGCCGCCACTACTACCACCACCACCAATAATCTGGTGGTAACAATGGGGTGATGGGATGGCCCAGTATAAGATCTCGGTACAGTATTGCGATGGGGTCGGGGCTGCTGAAGCGGGCCTTGGGTATATCTATAGGTCACCATCTGAGTTGATTGATCTGATCAAATTGGTCACATCTTTGAGCATTTTATCATTGTTAACTATGGTTGATTCTTATTCTGTTTTTAACCATCGAGTTTCCAGTCCCATTACCAGAGCATTGCCCAGCTACATGCCTACGTCACGTCTGGGCGATGGAATAGTACAGCGCCTGTGTTCCAAGCAAGAATCTTCCGGCGGGGAAGCATGTGTCCCCCGCCGGATTGACGGTAGGTACTTGGAAACCCTAGTCCAGTAGCACCATAAAGAGCAACAAAATATGTGGCAGCTTTCGTGAGTCACTGCTCACTACTGTGTGCAGTTCTGGTCACCACACCTTAAAAAGGATATTATAGCTTTGGAAAAAGTGCAGAAAAGGGCAACTCGAATGATAAAAGGGTTGGAACACTTTCCCTATGAGGAAAGTTAATGCACTTAGGGCTCTTTAGCTTGGAGAAAAGACGACTGAGGGGTGACATGATCGAGGTTTATAAGATTATGCATGGGAAAGAGCAGGTAAAGAAAGAGGTACTTTTCTCCCTTTCTCACAATACAAGAACTCGTGGGCACTCCATGAAACTGCAGAGCGGTCAGGTTAGAACGGATAAAAGGAAGTACTTCTTCACCCAAAGAGTGATTAACACATGGAATTCACTGCCACAGGAAGTGGTGGGTGCTACAAGCATGGACAGCTTCAAAAGGGAATTAGATAAGCATATGGAGCAGAGGTCCATCAGTGGCTATTAGCCACAAGGTATAGCTAGGGGCTCTGGGGCAAGTGATGCTCTGTCTTCTTGGTGCTTGGGGGGGGGGTCAACAGTGGGAGGGCTTCTAATGTCCTGGCCCCACTGCTGGACCTCCTGATGGCACTGGTATTTCTGGCCACTGTGTGACACAGAGTGTTGGACTGGATGGGCCTTTGGCCTGATCCAACATTGGCGTCTCTTATGTTCTTATGTAAAC